>NW_009694719.1:0-5948 GCF_000703405.1 Apaloderma vittatum
GCTGCCGGCCAGGGTCAAACCACGACATCAGCCATGAACAGACCTGCATTAAGATCTTCTTACAGTTCTCTGTAAGAGAAAGCTTTAGCTGTGATCTAAGTGGATTAATACAGGTAGGAGCTTCTTTTCCTAATTCTGTGAAGTAATCCGTAATCCACCACATGTGTAATCTCAAAAATTACATAAAATGCATTTAAAAAGACCTGTTTTCACAAAGTAGGAGACCCATTTTCTATCCCTACCCAGTAAAATTATCAAAAAGAAAAATCTAGCATAAAATTTCTCTAGTCGTAGCTGGTTTTCACAGATGAAACTTGATCTAGAAATCTTAAAATCCTGTCTATATTGACATTCACATATGAACTTGCTTACATCATCAATGGCAGCAGCTGAAACCCTGTCCTGGTTTGAGAGCAATAGGACAAAATTTTTCTGGGGCATCATCCCACCTTGGGCACCAATAACTAGGGCTCTTCCTAGGGGCCCTTTTATACAGAGCACCATGGGAAGGAACTCTGTGGTTTGGTCACTTGACCCACGCTCTCCTCCCCATGGGCACAGCTGTCCCTCCTACCCCGCTGTGATGGCCACCAGTGCCAGGAGCCCCAGAGAACTTCTGTCCTGGTGCTCTGAAACCGGGACAAACCCTGTCAAACATCCTGCCTCTGTGTGGCAGTCAGCTGTATAAACTGACCTTGGTAAACTGAAACATCTGTGAGGTTTCTGCATCGGCTTTTTATCTGTTTTACAGCAAACACATGAAGAAAGTTAGGATTGTTGTAATTAGTGTAGCCATGTCACTTTTAAGAGTCATATTAGCAGCTATATGAGTGTGTTTTATCATGAACTTCCCCTTCTCTCCACAAAGTTGCTTACATCAAAGATGGAATAGCTTTTCTCAGCTTTAAGTTCTTTTTAAACTTGCTCTGAAATAAGATAAGGGAGTTTGCTGGCAACAAAGACTATCTCAGTAGTATTTTCATCTCTGAATCTCCATAAACGTATTAACAAAGGAAGATTATCAGCACCATTTACAGTCTGATGCACCATTTTTATACAGAAGTGGGTAAGAGGGAGATCTGTGAACAGATTCTACATCCAGTTGTCATTTCAGGGCAGGATTTCTTCAGTCACTCATGAAATCTAATATGTGTTTCCAGACAACACTACTACCTGGATTACAGAAGCATTTCTTCTTCAAAAGGGATTTTTAGAAAACCCTTATTTAAGCTGTATGAAATTCTGTGTATCAGTTTTGTAAGTTTATATTAAATTAGGAGTGTTATAGTATACTTCTGTAATCAGTATGTGTGAATACGCATGTGTTGGAGAAGAAAAAGAAAATGTTAAAATTTAGTTTTTCTTTATTAATTAAATTGAGTGTCTGCTGAGAGATCTGCTACTTGCAAATTTGTGGCAGGACATGCTATTGGAACTGTTCAGGTAGGTGCCTGCTATTTCTGGAGGGAAAAAAGCATCTTTTTCCTCTGCTGTGAGGTTCATCCTGCTGTGAGTCACAGCATGTAACTCTGCATAAGAGGAAGGTGTTTTTAAAATCTCGAAAATACCTGTCTGAACAAGAGACTTCAAAGAAGTTGGATGGAAAATTCTGGAATTCACTGCCACCAACTGCCTCTGCCTTCCAGACAGAGTTTGTAGGAGCAGGGCAAGAAGTTTTAATTACATTTAGGACATGAAAGTTTCATTTCTCTAAAGCAAAATAATTTCACGTATAGTGGAGAAACTGCAGAAGAGGGCCTTTCTATTTTAGTGCCCGACTCGGGGGCGGAGACACAATGCTCTCTGTCCATTAGATATGAAGTGTTCTTTTTTTGTGCAATACTTGAATTACCATCATATATTGGTTTGATAAACTGGAGTTTATAGCATATCGTCTTCAGCTGAATAATATCACCTGGCACTGAGTTTTCAGTTTGAGGGTATTGTTTCGAAGGATGATAGTCTAGGTATTGTCATGGCTAAAGTGGCTGAACTAATTTGCTTGTACGCTGAATTTCAAAGGATACGTCTTTTGCCTTAAGTTGGAAAAATAATTACCAGTTTTGCTTATATCAGTCAAGAAAATTCTTCTTACTGAGAGACAGAAAAATTACGAACAGTGGTAACTTGCACTTGAAAAGCTAATTGCGTGTGTCCTGCTGCAAGTCAAGATGACTAGGTCTGGGCATAGTCATCCTTTGCCAGTAGTTCAGTTCCCAGCCTCCTTCATGGCATCAGAATATAGGCTTCCACTGACAGTAAAAAGATTATAGCCTACGTATTTTGAAGTTAGAAAACATACCAGAGTATAACTCAGTGCAAAGAGATGTTAACATTTTATTTTTAATTGAAAGTGGCATAAAACAGACTTTACTGCAAAATGAGTTCTGTAGTTACTAACATTGAAAATTTTTTTGCTATCTTAAGATGTCTTAAAAGATAAGCATATCACAATTAATGCTAAAATAGAGTAATTACAATCTACAATTAAAAAACAAATCACACCTCTCTTATTGCAGAATCAGTCGCATTATTTGAATCACCTAGTGTATTTTCATTGCTTTTTTAATTAAATACAGCAGGAAAAGAATTGGAGGTTTTATCTGTTTGGAGGCTTTGCAGCACGGCTTCTAACCCTTGAACGCATCAACTCCAACCTGCTCAGTCATTTCTCATTACAGTTAGCAAATGAAAGAATTTTACATGTTTATTTCATTTTTCCCAGGACTCTGGTGTAACATCAGCTAACCAGCTGTTAAAAATCAATTTCAATATTTATTAGTAAACCTCACTTTCTTGGTAGAGGAGCCATGCCTTTCAGCTGAAGTACTTCCAGCAGATACTTTCTCAGCAAAAATAACTTCTCCATATTCAAAACCAGTTGTTGATTGTTCTGTTGTGTGTGGAAGTTGCACACAAAAATCAATCGAATATGCTAAAATGTTATGGAGTTGGGAGGCTTGGCACAATACTTTCAGATCATGTATTTTGCCATTGCATATTTATAATTCATCAGAAAGCTTTTCCCTTTTTTGTTGGTTTGTTGTTTGTTCGGTGTTTTTTCTCTCCCAATTTTCCTTCAGAAATCATTAACATTAGCAATTGAATGAGAATTTCTGTGTAGAGCATCTGGTTCATCTGCCACAAATTACTGTGTTAAGAGACAGTCCTTGAAAAGTTTGTCAAAATGATATTTTGACAAGTCTAGCAAACAAGTGTGAATATTCCATCCCAGGTTTTTCATTAATTTGGACAGTCCTGAAACATGACCAGTTCAGCAATTTGAAGTGTCCAGCTGTGCCTTATGAAATGTATGCAGTGCCGAGCTGTATTTCTCCTTTATGTTATGCAGCTGCAAAAATAGTTATTGCAGACTACAGAAAAACTACGTCATTTCATCAATACAAACTGTTCTCGGCCATCTGGGCACCCTTGTGGGCATGGTCACATGATACTTGTTCTCTCATACCTTCATATTACTTCTCTAAAACTTTTAATTGGGTATTCATATATATGTGAGTGGCTGGGAGTGTCCTCACTCAGCCGTTACAAGGTACATGTTAACTGAGTCTTTCACAGTTCATTAACAGTTATCCATAACTACTTAATAAGTGGGATAGTTGCAACCTACTTTTGAAATGTGGAAAAATCCTACGCAGAGTATTTCTGATACAGTCTAAAATATGTAGGTTGTAATGCTGCTTCTGTATTTTCTCTTCCTTTAGGCCAAATAGCTGCTTTCTTTCCTGTCCTTACCCTTAATGCCCAGTGATATCTCAAAGTGCAGTATGGAAATACAAGTAACGTTCTCACAGATGGTATCAGGAAAATCAAGCACAAAAAAGGCAGAGATCTGAAGATCAGGGAGGACAACAGATAAGAAGGGATGGACTGCATGGAGAGGTGATGACATACTTGATCTCGAAAGCAGTAGAAGATGGGGGACTCCTGGGAACCCTCTGAGAAACTCGAGGCTACCTACTATTGCCAGGTGTGAGGCAAGGAGAGGTACAGGGTGGTGGGCCTGGGGAAGCTCTGGCAGCTTCTAGCAAGCATGGTCAGCAGCCCGTGATGCAGGGTGCCCAAAGCCTTTGTCACAGCTGCCCCTGCTTCAGGAGGGTGACACTCCCACCTTTTAGCTGGTGTGAGGACAGGCCTGTGTCAGAGCTTGGTGGATTGGTGAGAGTGCCTGGGACCTCTTCTCCTGGATTTTCTGCAGGAAATGCGAGAGCTGCGCTGCGAAGCAGAGGAGCTGTGGAAGGCAGCAAGCTGTGCAGTATCAGAGAGAGACAGGATCTCCTCAGCAACCATATAGCTTCAAGAGCCCTGGACCCCGCTGCACTGCAGAGCTGGGCAAAGCCTGTCACTAGCAACTGGAGTGTCAGTGAAAGGCAGTGGCTGGAAGCTGGTGTCTTCCAGTACCACATGTAAGGCTCCTGCTCCACCTGAGGTTCACCGCCCTCAAAGCTGAAGAAAAGCTGAGTGTGCTTTCAAGTAAAGCATCTGGACTGACTGGCCGTGAGCCTCACCAGACCACCTGCAGGAGGCAGCGAGTGAGGCAGTGAGCAGCTCTCTGCTGTGGATCACAGAGGCACCCATCTGCTGACATGACACACTGGCTGGAGAAGTTTGCTCCTTGCTAGGCGCCCAGATCCAGGATGTTTAGGAGAGACTGTCAAAGCTTGTCCAGCCACCTGACTATGACCCTCTACTATTCTCCCATATAGGCACCAGCACTATCTTCAGGAGTAACCAGGAGAGGATCTATTTCCCCCGGTCTCTGGTGGGGAGGACTAGTCAGTGGTGTGCTGTCCCAAGTGCTCTTCTCAGTCCTGCTGATGACAGGAGCGGGCATGAGGAGGTGGGGACTGGAACTGAGCATCACTACCAGTGGTACAGCTGGATCAGCAACACAGTTTTGGTTTCTATCACCATGGGACCCTCTCAGAGTCTTGGAATGGCGGTTGGATGGGATCCACCTCAATAAATGGGGGTAGCGGTGTAGTAACTTTTGAGATTCACATAGCTAGGTAATCATGTAATCTCTAGATATCCCTTTCAAAAATGTGTTGTTTAGAAATTGAAAATATTTTCACTATTGGAACTTACGTCTTTACAGAAACTGTGCATGCACTGCCTCAAATAAAGTGAAAGCCCCAGCTACTGAATGAATAGTATGGATAGCTGTAGAAAGCTTAATTTCTCAAACAAAAATAAACTACAAAGACAGTGATATGATGTAAAATGTGGTAAGAAATTGATTTTTATCAGTTTCCAGTGGCTTTTTTTTGTTTAGCTTATCATTATAAAAGCTTCCTATCCCTGCCACACCATCAGTAATTTTCTTCATAGTCTTCACCATCTTCATAACTGTAAGAAGAATCGGATGGAGTCATGTCACAGAACATTAAATCACATTTTATTGCTTATTTGTTGAGGATGAATAAGAACATGAATTAAAGACAGTGGTTCTCCCAAGCCTAGAAGCAATTGTGTTGTAGATACGTAACACTTCTGTGAGCTGGTTGCAGCAAAGCTTCTGTACATTGGAGATCATTCTGCTTGTGAAGCAGTTACACTTAGCAACTGTCAGTTCGAGTATTATGAATTTCCTAAAGGACCTTTGCTGTTATGTGAGCTAAGCAAGAACTACCTAAGTGACCCTCTGCTGTGGTAAGTACACAACAATGCTTTAGTGGAACAAGCACATTAGGATGATTTATGCCTGACAAACATGAACAATCTTAAACTCAAGTAGAGTGAGAAGATGTAAGGTGTCATTTAAGATACTCTTCGTATGCACAAACTCAGTTTTTCCAAAATCGCCTGCCATGGCATAAGCTAAGGCTTTCTTTTTGGATGTTTATTTTCAAAGCCAAGTTGTAAGGCAAAACTTGACCTTCATTTGGCATTAGCCAGTCATTCAAAGTAAGAGTTGAGTTTTGTCT
>NW_009694720.1:0-26154 GCF_000703405.1 Apaloderma vittatum
TTAGGTGAGAGACACAAAGTAACACCTACAGATCATTCACCAGAGAAATGCAACTGTTGCAGAAGAAAACAGGCATCCTATGTCCCTAAGCCAATTTTATTGAAAGAACGTGGTCAAAGAAACATTTTTAGATACAAAGTTCCCAAACTAAAATTAAAGTTTTTTCTAGGATAATGGACAGATGCATATCAAGTAGACACTGCACACTGGAAAATAATTGACCTAATATTTGCCAGGGACCAGACAATATTTGATTTGAAATGTTGTATAGCTTAATGAAGTCATCTCACTCTGACAGATAAACAATTCGGAGAATAAAGAGACAGAAGCCAAGACTGACCTTTTTTTTTTTCTGGGAAAACTAACAGAAGATGACAAAGTTGTTATGAGTTACTCTGTTTACTTTCAGTAGTAGGAACTGACAAGAGTCACAGCTACAAAGCAAAAAAAAAGATAGATCTGCTTCATGAATTAGAAGGTTCCTTTGAAACATTTTCTATTTTTCTAAAGAAAAGATTGTCAAAACATGTTGGTTTTAATTACTTAGAGATAATTTTTGTGTGTCCCTTAAGTATCTACAGCTGTACTTTGCTCAATCATTTAAAAAAACCAGATGAATTCTCCTAAAAAACATTCTGCTCAGAAACAATGTTTATATATCACATTCTCCGTATTTTTATTCCTTGACAGTTGCAGCCATTTCAGCTTCGGAATGAAAATAGGATGACTACTTCATAAAACAGCTTTTTATTCCTGCCACTTTTTCCCATTTGCACAGTAATTCCTTGGATTTAAGAATACGACTAAGCTTAAGATGTCCCTAAAAATACTTACTAAATCAATAACACGATAAAAATACACCACACTGTCAACCGCAAGTGTTCCATTCCCCAAAGCAAGCTGCCTGGGATAGACAGAATCAGAGGAAGAGTTTGGTTCTACTCTGTGTATGGAAACGTATCAATGTTCCATGGCCTCATGGAAGACGGAACATAAAACTTCAGACCTCCTAACAAGAGCTTGAAAAAGTCAATGCCAAGGAAAGGATTTGGGACAAAATTTTCTATAGTATTTTGCACCTCATACTCTTCAAGAAACTCGGTGTGCATCCTTCAAGAATCACGCCAGAGAATGCACTGGGACAATAGAGCTAAACACACTCCTGAGGTCATGCTGGTCCTTAGCTGCTGTAAGACAAGTAGCAGAGCCATCTGTGCTTTGATAGACCCATAGACCTATCAGTACTTCAGTGGCATGTAATGGGAACCAAAATAATGACACTTGCGTCATCTTAGTTGAGGTCTTCAGCCAAAGTACTTCCTGGATTGTGACAGTAGAAAATGGGTATCAGGAGCACATATTTTTGTTATTAGGTGTTCCACTTCCAAATATGTGTTTACGGAAGAGCTAGAAGAATGAAAAAGAAAGGAAGATACGTAGTTTTCAAATGTGAATAGTAGAAACTGAGGGTTCTTCCAGTTAACAGAATGCAATGCAACCTCTGTACGAATCAAGCCTACACTATGCAAGGCCTTGAAAAATAGACAACTCATTAAGAAAGGATAGAAAAAGGATTTAGTGGTGTTTAAGAGGTATCAGAGTACAATCACATACACGCACAGACATATATGCACATATATGAACAGTTTTCTGCAGTTAAAGTACGTAAATGCCAGGTCTGTAGAGGCCAATATGGCACTTCATGACAAGCCTCTTTCTTCCTCACTTCTGCAGACATTTCACCAGGCCACAGTTTCCTTTATCTCTAGTCTTATCGCCCACTTTTAGGCAGAACTTTGTGTGGTCAGTAAACAGGAGTAGGGTTGTATGGAGAATGAACAGAGCCTTTGCTTGTTGCTCTCCTCAGTTCCCAGACTAATAGATTTATGCCAGAAGTCAGAGTCTGTAAGAGATGGAGCCAGTACAGTTCTGAAAAAGCCAAAACAAAAAGTCACAGTTCTGTTGTTGGCTGGTCCTAGAGAAAATATATTTGTGAAACTGAAAATAATATAGTAATAGCTGACCAACCCTCTATCTCCTACATCAAAATTATAATGCTTAAGTAATCTATTTTAAAATTTGTATTTAGTTAGACAGCATTTCTAACTTCTAGGGTAGATATTCTAGAGGTAAATTAATTTCTTAGAAAATGTCTTATAAAAGTACCAAGAATTTGGCAATTATTTTATGCAGAATTTTATTCAAGAAAACAATATTGTGTCTAACTGTCAAAAAAGATTGTTTTCTCAGTAATAAAGCCCAAGAGGCTACTTACTCATCTCTGGACTGTCAGGTCCATTGCTCTGCAACTAACATAAGCATGAGTTTTAATCTATTGATCCTACTCAATAGAAACAACAACAGGATTTTACAAGACAGATATTGTTTCTCTCACATCCTCATAATAGCAGTCATGCCTCAAATTCAACTATGAAATCTTGGCCCACATCCTGCAGGAGCCTTATTCATCCTTGGAGTATATTTAGAGTTACAGAGACAGATTACTGAGAAAAAATATATTTGCCACTGAAATGGGAGATCAGTAGCAGAAAAGAACCAGAAGACTGCACATAAGTTTGTAATTAGGGGCCTGATTCTGCAATGGTCTGAGTATTTCCTGAATGGTTTGGTGCTGAGTATCCTGAACTCATCAAGTGATGTCATTGGCTTAGTTTATTCAATAACACATCACTGCGGTAGGAGGAATGAACAGACGATCATTTAATAGATGTGTTTCAATTGCTATTCAAAGACAAAAAAATCAAGTGTCTGACAACTGGAATTCTTTGGTTGAGCCTGTAGGCATCCTGTGCCAACCACGGCATTAGAGCTCCTCACCTGAAGCAGAAGGAAGGCCACTTCATGAATTAAATGGCTGGACAGAAGCCCAGCAGCTACGCATATAAAGCTAAAGCCAGATACTTGCTTTCGCATTCAAAGCACCCTCACAGCATTAAAACACAGTTTTGTCCAAGGCACAAGACCACTTTTCTTGTTACTGATTTTGAGAAAAAGATGCAGCTATGTTAGTTGGGCTTAAAAACTGTCCAGATTGGCTCAGAGTTTATTTTGCTTCAAGTGTCCAACATGAAAAAAATTCTTCCCTCATATACCCTTATCTTCAAACATTCTGCATTATCGAGCATTATGTGCTTACCCATGAGGATGAACACAATTGTGCTATGTCCTAGAAACTCCAGATCAGTAAGTTCATATGAAGGGTGGAACAAGTTGGTATGATCATCTAACTGTACATGAAGGAGGAAAACTAAGAAATCATAGTGTACAAATTACATCTAGTGAGGCGTAAGAACAGCTTTCCAGGAGCTAAACTTTTTTCTCATTGATCTAAATAGGTCTAGTATGAAAAAAAAAAAGTTTATGCTTTTAAACTACTCCTGTGAATTCCATTAAGGAACTTCCAAACTTTCACACCATCTCCTTGTGTCAGGATCGGATTTTTTCATTCAGTGCATCTTTGCTGAAAAGTACTGAAATAGAAGTTAGCAAATGCTGCTTTGTCTGCAACAGGTCCACTTGAAGTTTGAACAACAAGAAAGGACACAATGTAGTTTTGAAGTCTAACAGCACTGGAATATTGGGTGTATTTTACAGCATTTAATTATTAGAGGAACTAAGTATTAGAAGATAAGCTTATTCCCACAATTACAAATATAGAGTAGTAAACAAATAACATTTTTCTATTCCCCAATCCTCTATTCATTTCAAAACCTTGAAATACAGAAACTTGGATTGCAAGCGTGCAACTCTGATACTTCTTAAAATCTGATATCAAAAAGTGCTTTTTTACTTACAAATATCATTGCCCAAAGCATCATCTTGACCAAATATTTCACTTTCCTTTGCAGAAGTGGAATGGTCAGCCATAGCAGAGTTGGACAGACTCTGAGGTCTTCAAAGCCCAAGTAAACCTCAAAAGTATATACAAAGCTGTAGAAGCTACAGGATTACTTAACAGCAATTTCCATCTACAAAAAGCAATTTTGGGACATGCAGATATATTCACAATCAACAACAGTGTCAAACCTTCAAAAGGATCTTCAGGTTTTACAGCTAGTCAGAGTGAACTAGATTTATGAAAAGGTTTCTGAGGAAACGGTTAATATTTCTTCATCTCTCAACTGAGGGCTATGAAAATCTACTAAATATACATAAATACTTCATTACATACATTCTTAGTTTCAGTCCTTTTGCTGCTTTTCTGTAACTTCAAGGTTTACCTCAAATCACTATGTAAAATATTTATATTGCTAGAAAAAAATCAAATGTTCTTATATTAAAAAAATAAATAAAATGTGGTATAATTTCCCCTTATTTTTCATCCATTATTTAAATTTTGATTGAATAATGGAGTTTACGTTACACCTCTTTTACAAGATCATCTATTTAGTGCACTTTCTAAGTGACTACCCATAGCATCAACAGCCAAGGAAACAACTGTCTAGTCTGGATTTTCAACTCTCCTTGTTACAAGCCTCACAATACTGGAAATTTATTTTGTGAGGCTGCAATGAAGAGATCAGATGTTAAATTCTCTCTCCAATGTGAAAAAAATACTCAATCTCATATGAATCTCTTCGGTCATTTAATTCCTCAGGTTTTATTGCTCTATGTTATTAGCAGATGACAGAAAATTGTGGATGAAGCACCACTGATTTCTTTAAGAATTATGTCATCTCCCATAATCTATTATTAAGAAGTAAAGATTACATTTCTCATCTTGCTTAGAAGGTTGATGTTCATTTAATTTCTTATGGAATAATTTCCAAGGCCAAACAGTTTTGATAGGATCAAAATACAGTATTTTAATTGAAACAGACTCTTGAATCTGTGGATATCTGCTTAAGTCAGAATTCCAAAATTTTAGCCATTCCTTTTGCTAAACTGTAAATTGCTATTAGTCTCAGATTCATATTATTTATGAAGGCTTTTATAGCCCTAGAAATTGACTACGGAAAAGAATTTTCTCTTTACCACTTCTCTCAATAATGACATTTTGTACTTTATTCTAACTCAAGATAAAGAACTTTCATAGGACATTTGTGTATCACTTCACATTGAGTGACTATTTTTAACATTTCTTAAAATATCAGCAAGGGGCGGCACTAAAATACAATATATGCAGTGACATTGCATTGTGTTACGTTGCATTATGTTTTTACATTTATACTGCAAATATCTGGAGAATGGAAACATTAAAAGATATAAAAACCTCCAGAAAATAAGAGGAAAATGGATAAAAGATGGAGCTTTTTCTTTAATCTGTTGCCTGTGTTATAAACCCTTAATGCTACTGCATCACAAGATCTTCTGTTAGCTTGTTGCAGTATGGGAAATCAGAATAATACTACTACCACTTTCAAACATTTTCATGCAGTTTCCTATCACTGTTTGCTACTTCAGGGTACTGAAGTTACTGCACTCCTTCCTGGTCTTCCCAGACAGGCAGGAGGAACACCTTACTATTACAGTATTTTTACAAAAATGCAGGACCTTCAGGTTTTGAAGAGCCTTTAAAATCAGCCTCCTCTTTTTGTCACCTATTTTGGTCAAATTTGATCAATGGGTTCTAAAGTTGCACAAAGATGAGCGTTGTGATCAGCTGATCTTATTGCCTTTCAAACAGGAAATATCATCAGTAAAGTACACATTTTTTAATAAAACAAAAAAATGCCAGTATTAACCTTCCTCATAATTTATGAATATAGGCAAGTAACAGGATACATATAATGCAATATTCCACTATCCTAAGAATAAACCTGCAGTTTTCAGGACAAATCAAGCATAGAGATTTGGCCAAACCAGAAATACAGATGTATACACAAGTAGTTTACAATGGTCCTAACGTTTAAGAAATGTTTTAACAGCTGGCCTTGGAAGTTCACACTTTGCTAACACAAACTGCAGAATTTGCCAAAAACATAGCTGTTATTTTTATTTTTTTAGTTCAGAAAGATATTTGTCAGTCTGAAATAAACTTTGCTTGCACATGCCAGGATGAAAACCAGCAATTCCAACACAGACAAGACCTAAGGATTTTAGTTCAAGCTACTCAGAGCATATAAAATAAAAGTGGCCATGTCCGACTTCGTTAACATTGTCTACCTCTATGTGACCAAGTGTAAACATTTATGAAAGCACACTAAGCCTTAGTAAACAACGACCTGTGAAACTGGGATACAGTTTCCCAAAGTGCTTTTCTAACCAGTGCCTTAACTTCAAGCAATGGAAATTGTAAGTTTGGAGCCTATTCTTTGTCTGCTTTGTACCCTTGAAATGTAAAGAAATCCTTCCATAACGGAATGATCCAGAAGACCTTGGTTTCTTTGTGGTCAATTACATGGAAAAGCTATTTGCAAAAGGAAAGTACTGCATTGCCTTCTTATTTCACAAATATCTATTTCAAGTGAGGCTGCCAAACTTTGAACAATTAAAACATCAAATGTACACTGCAGCCATGACTAGTGGCTGGGCTAATGTTTCCTTATAAGACTGTCAGGGCAATTTATTCTTATGGACCTAAATCATGTAGTTTGACTAACAGTTCAAGTAGGAGTTAAATCTGATTGTTTGTTTGGATTTGATTCATATTCTTGCAGTCATCGTGTTTGCTCCACATTTGATCCATACCACTTCAGAGTAACCCAAGCTTGCTGAAATGTTTTCGAATTGTAATAAAACAGAAGAGAAACTTTGCTTTGCTTTCTCTTGCAACCCTTCTCTACTTAAGGTAACAACATCTTCACAAACTTAAAGTTGAAAGCATAAATAAAATGTAAATAAATATGAAGCCATCCTGTAACACAATTAAGACACACAGACAATGTAGAACAATGCACATACGTATCAATATATGAAATGCCACGTGATGTCAGACAAATACTGTACATAGAGCAGTGCCTTCTCTCTAACAGCAGCAAGGAAGGAACAAACTCCTACAGTGTCTAGTAAAGTGCATTAAATATTATATAGTATTACAACAATATATAATAATATAATAAAAGAAACAGTAAATATTTAGTATAGCCAAAAAGGCAATTCCTTCTAACTCTCAGCATTACATAGCTTTATAGTCATCAATACTTTTTTTCTTTGCATTTTCCTTTACTTTCTGTGAAACTCCACATCGTTGTTAGTTTTGTAGCCATTTTATTAATCTCTCAATGTCCATGACGAAACCTGGCAGCAAGTTTCAGATGCTAACTGTAGCTGAATGTGGATTTGTTCTTCTATTAAAAAATATCATTGGGAGATCCTAATGGTTTTATTCCACAGTTCTCAGTTTGTTTGGGTTTTGGGTTGTTTTTTTGTTGTTTTTTTTTTACAACACTTCTGATGCAGCTGTTTTTAAATGTTAATCTTTTACATTTCTCTGTGTAAGTCTTTGCATGTCATGGGTCATTTGCTGCCTTTTGGCCTTTTGTTTTCCACCTAAGTAAAAAATCTATGCTCTCAAAGTATTTGGTCACTTATTACTACCTTCTTCCTCACAGAATTCTACCATACCCTGTGAAGAGCTTGCACTGCACCTGAAGGCACCTCACATTTGTATGCACTTGTGCACTAACAAGCTAAATGAGACATCCGATTTGTATAAGGCAGTGATGAGGAAGAAAACAGAGAGCCATAAAGTGGGGTCTGTAAAATCATGACTGTGCTAGACAAGGTACAAATCTATTCGATTTGCTCAAACTTCCGAAAGCCTTCATTTGGCCTGAAGTTAAATTCTGTTGAAGTCTTAATCTATCACAGCGATGTTAATTGACTAAACCAGATCATTACAGCACTCTTTGGGAAAGCAAAGTGCAAAGTCAATAATCAGAGGAAAATAATTGCCATAAGAAGCAGTTAAGGAGGAAGGAAAATATACTGCATTCAGCTCATGTCTTGTGATTAAGACTAGTTTATTCCTGCATAGCTGGTACTTAAGTATATACAAATAAATCTGCAGATGATAAATAGGAAATTATCCGTTTCTTCTCAGTTACAGATGCTGCATTCAAGAGACAAAAAGTGAGTTAAGGTGTTCAGAAAATTTATTCAATACATTTCAGTTAAGTTGCTGTATGGCAAAACTGTATCCTTCTGGAAATTGCTACAGCAATGGCCTTGCACAAAGCAAAATGTCACTTTAGCACATCCAAACTAATTCTTCACTCGAATGTTCCTGATATTTTCCACTGTCTGAGATTTGTACACAGAAAAGGGCAAAAAGTTTTCATAACCTAAACTATCATCAGGAGGATCAGAATGTGGCAAGTATCACAGTGGGGAGAAAACATAGCAGTAAGACACCTCACATATCTTTCTTTTGAACCTGAGCCCTTTCCTGGATAAATAACATTTCTTTAAGTAACCAGATGTCTGGGAACACTGACTGTGATAATGGTCAGGATACTTCAGTGGAGGAAGATCAACTGACATAATAAGAAAGAGGTAGCTGACAAGAGAAAAGTCCAAGTTAGAAAGCTCTTTGTTGGGCTATGATCCACAAGGCAGTCATTAGCATGTTTTAATAGCTATGTTTCTTCCAAAGGAGCAGCAAAAATACAAGGAACAATCAGCAGAAAATACTTTGCAGGACTTGAAGAGCAGTAACTTTGTTAACAAGACTTCTGGAAAAAAAAGCAAGCAGAATTTGTGTAAATATTTCACCAAGAGTTAAAGTGAATAGAACAGATGTGAGGAGAAGTCTACACTCTTACGGTCTCATTCATTGGCTATTTCTTGAAATGGATTTCTATGAATGCTCACTGATTTTATGCAAAGGATAACATACTCTCCCATCCGCCCTAACTGGACATGGTAAATGGTCATTTTTTCCAGAACGTCAGTGCAAGTGACACCCAGCATCAGTTTCTTTCTAGTTCTGCAAATCAGTTAGTTATATACAGCCTATACTCGGCTCCATACCGAAGCAGGGAACTTCTATAACTAGAGAAGAAATTCAAATGATTTATCAACTGCAGATTTGTCTCAAACTGTCGCATAGCAAGCCAGATTTGCTTCAGAAATGAAACTCGTGTCTAATATTTAAAGGATAAAAATCACTAGCTTGAATTCCTACACAAACTGTTTCCCCTCACATTAATGGAGGCAAATATTTTTGAAAAGTTCATTATCCAGACATCAACAGACTTAATTTCAGGAAAAGTTAACTTTTCCATGTGAGTAGTTTGACACCATCACCCCTTTACTCCTCACACACAAATCTCAAGGCAAACACAGCCTACTCAGAGACTGAACTTTAGCTGGCAGGGTTTTTTTCCTGTCATCATCCTCCAACCGCTTTGATGTTACTAGAGATTACATTGAGGTATGATTAGAAGGGATGCTGGAATTGTGCCCACCTCTCCTCCCAGAATTTTTAAGAGAGATGTGAGTAGAACTTTCAAACTTTGGCTAAAGATGAAAGACTCTCAAAATATGAAGTGTGGAAACGTGAAGGGCTTACCACACTCTCTGCATCAAGTAGCCCACTCACAATTTCCTTCAGTGCAATACCTCACATGAAAACCTCCTCAAAGGAAACAGAATAGTTAATAAATACACATTTATTATCAGGTGCGTAGATCTATTTTCCAAAGAGTCACGATAGTGAAATGGTTTGCCCACTTCCTCAATTACGGTTATAAAAAAAAAAAAGGAAAGGGAGAACATTATTCTAAGAGGGAGATACCTTGACAAGATATTTTGGGAAAATGTCATTTCTTTAGGAGATTCTCTGTTACTAAATCTTGCAACCTGCAATAAAACTGCTGAATGTTAAACCATTAGCTAACAAAATATTAAGTGCAGCAGTTGGGAACTTATTTATTTTTTTATGTAACGAAACGCTAGAAGTCAACTTTCCTCAGTCTATCAGAAAATTATGTTTTATCCAATTACTACATGATAAAACTAATTCTAACTAAGACCTGTTAAGCGAGCAGCATTAATCCTCCATTTTGACCATCTGCCAATGTAAAACTTTTTGTTTGGATTAACATTCATTTATACTGTGGGGCCTGTGTTCGGAACAAAAAAAAAAAATCAAAAAAACAGTATCTAAATATGATCATCTATTTTTTCCAGATCACCAACAATGGCAGGACAACAACTGAAATATCTCTCCTCTTCATGTTTTTTGAATGCTATGGGTAAGTACAGAGTTGAACACGTTTTGCATATGGTGCAACACCATTATGCAAATGATTATTCCACGATACACAGTTTTTCCTGTTTGATGCCTCAGCGTAAGTCTCAGACACAACACCATAAGGATCCTCTCAGATAAGAATTTCAAAGCAGTCCAGACAGAGTAGGGTTTGAGCAAAGGATTTAGAATCAGCTTTCCAAATTTTATATGCAGCTCAACTGCATAACTTTAGTTAAGGGCACAGATATGCATCAAGTTATTCACCAGAGCTTCAAAGGACTATGGAAACCAGAGAAGCAAAGACTAATTAAAGAACAAATGTGCTCTTCTTATTACCAAGCCAGTGGTGCTCTAACTATGGCTCACAATTAACACTTTGCACACAACAACCTCCTCCACTTCTCACACCACATGCAATAACAGAGGTAAAGTCAAGGCCTTGAGAGAGGCTTTGAGCAGGAGACTGGACTAGATGACCTCTGGAAGCCTTTTCCAACAAACATGATACTATTAAAAAAAGAAAAAAGTCATGTTTCAACAGAGTGGTACTTGTTTAGTATTGCTGCTTGTAGTCCAGAAGTAATCATAACATTAATTTTAAAAACCCAAACACAGCTTCTTCAGTCTTCACATGTAGTAAGATTTGGCTTCTTAACAGTCTTCCTTATTAAAATGAATAATGGTTTCTGAATTTGACTTTTCCAAGTGATGAGATTTAATCCATATTCCTTGATTAAAAAAAAAATGCACTACCAAATGCCTAATACATATTCAGCCCTTCTCGAACTGACAAATATTTTCCCAGTTCTACACAACTCACAGACATTGTAAAGCAAAACACTTGAAAAGATCTAAGTTTGTTGATTTCATTAGTACAGTGTGAAATGCCAAAACAAAAGCATTTTGAAGAAACAACTAAACCAGCTTCCTCACATATCTTAACAGGGTGGATTGAATACAAAGTTGGGTGCTTTCAGCTGTAAATTAAATAATCTAACATCTATTCCTAAGCAGATAGGAAGCTACAGAAAATCAGACAGTTACATAAACTACCTTCTGTTCTTAAACTAATGTGAAGGAAACAAATACCCCAAGATTAAGAATACATCACGAAAAACAAGTATACTGAAAAACAGCTGCTCCTGAAATGACTGATCACGTCTGGGCTTTGGAGTGGACAGATACTGGAATATACGTTTGTGTAATTGATCCTGACTAAGTCAACTGCAGCAAAAACTAGACCTACTGTAAGAAATCTGTATGTTAAATTACTCACCACTTTCTAGGCGCTGTCCTCTCAGTTCCTTATATATTATTGTAGAATTCCTCCGGCCATCTATTACCTCTCCCGAGGTTTTATTCTGTGCATATTAAGACAACAAGTATCTTGCTTTTGATTTCAGATGACGAATGACTAAGTTCTGAACTTGATTTACGTAAAGTATGAGAACAATCCCATGTTCATCACAAATCAAGGCTTGACTAGCATTGTATTGTTTTTCTCACTACAACTCTTGACCTGACTCACTGAGTAAGTACAGCTACACTCACAAGCCAAATATTTTTTTCCTAATAACAGTGGTGAAAATTCAGGCTTCCCTGAAGTGAGGGAACAGGAGTAGACTCACATCCGTGAAATTTCCAAGAGGAAGCTCTAACAAGAGGCATCCATAGATCATCTGAAAGAGACCGGCCCCTCCATCCCACTGCTTCTCAGCAGAGACTGAGTCACCGTAATAGCTCTGGCTCCCAACCGCAAGCACCGACCATGCAGCAGGGCCTTTTCTTGGACAACACTTCTCTAGAAATTCTCAGAATTAGGTTTTATAAGAAAGACAACGTCAATTGCAATCATTATGTAATTTAGGGAGATTCTTTAGAGGGGAGCAAGAAAAACATACCTTCATGGTTGTCTATGCTTAGCCCATACCCAGGGCTAAACTAGAGCAGGAACTCTATCACCTGATGACCCCTACCCAGCCAAGAAAGGGGATCAGGAAAATGTTGAAATGAGAACAAAACAGCAATACTAATATTAATAATAAGGCAAATATAAATTATACAAAGTTATACTCAGCCCTGTGGATGTACAGGAGTCAGTAAAGCAGTCCTCAGGAGCAGAATAAAAAGCAAGGCCTTCCAGGGACAGTGACTATTGAAGAGAACAAGAAGCAGAAGTAAAACTCCTGCCCTTAGCAAACTTCCCCTTTATAATGGGCAGACTTTTATGGGATGGGATACACCTGCAGCCAGCTCGGGCAGCAGCCCTGGCTTTTGCACCCCAGCTGACTCCAAAGCACTAACAGCGTGCACATTATGGCTGGGCTGGGCTCCGATCCCAGCAAAACCAGTACAAGACTCCCAGTGCCTTTAGCCCATCATGGTTCCACTGCTTCTGCCCAAATGGTTTCTTACCACAGAAAATCTAACAACTCAATGCACTGAATCCACTCAAGTATAAGCAAAGAGTGATGTACTGAATTTCTGGAGGAACTGTGTCTCATAATTTCATTCTGAATTTTCATAGAAGAAATGGTGATGTTTGTGTTCCTTCAATGGGGCGACGTGTTATGTCACCAGTGCTGGGCATCCAGCTAGGAGTAAATTGCAGTAAGTACATTCGTGGTACGCTCAGTCTTGTCTGTTTCTGTATTCTCTTTCAAGCTACAACAGAAAGCATGCCTTGAATCAGCAATTCAGCAATCACCCATCTCTCAGCTGAGTGGCCTGGACTGACCTCAGATAATTGTTTTCACAGTTTCTTCAGGAAAGGTAAGAAGTGCCCAGGCAGAAATCTCTAGCCTACTGATCAGGAAATTCTGTTGGATGTGGGTGTGAATACCTTCCAGGACAGTTGAGAATTAGATTCAGAATATGTTCCATCTACTACTCTGGATTTACCAAAGAAAGAGTAATCCTAAATTGTGCTTTGAGGAAAAAACCCACACATCAGTGACCATCTCCAGGAGGTAATTTAGAGCTGCAGATCCCGTGTAAGTGGATATATCCCTGCACATTGGAGGAAATAGTCTGAGGAATGGGATTTGAGATTGTCCTTCGTCTCAATTTAGCTATCAGCCAAGATTCTTTTTTGGCAGCTGACATTCCCAAATCTTTCACATCAAACTCACTGTTGAGAGAGTATAATAATAAAAACTGGGTTCCAAAGTTTAATCTCCAGTAAAGCACCTAAAAAGCTAAGTGTTATGGTGTCAAACTTTACTGAATCTGGCCTTTTTTTTTTCTTGTTACCATAAAAAATTAGTGAGATAGTCTCAGCACAGAAATAAAGCTGTATTAATTATTACTTAAACCAGCCAGTGCAGACTCATATCCTAAGGTCAGTCTTGATTTCTTTAAATAAAAGAAAGACACAAAATGAACAGAAATATTTGGAACAAAAAAAAATATTTGGATAATATTTTTGTAAAATTTGGTTTATTGTACAGGTGTAAATTTTGGATTAAAAACATGTCAAATAAGATAAATCCAGCAATTCAAAAGATTTGACAGTGAAAATTCTGTGGCTGCTCCACCCTGTCCTACATAAATGTTAAAATTAATAGTATCAGGAAGGCATGTGTGCTCTTAGAACAATTTCTTCTTGTTTACAGTTGTAGTAGGCTAAAATGACTCATCGTTCTGTACAAAATGAGAACTGTGTGATCACAAAAGATGTTTTGGTACTATCTGAAAAGTTTCAGTAAATTAGAATGTCAAAATGATATGTGCAATTTCTTTGAATATAAATTTGAAAATCACGGTGCCTGCAAGAATGTGAAAAATACAAAATTTCTTAGAATTCTATTGATAAGCTAGGGGACAACATCTGGTTTACTTCATAACTATTCAAAGGGCAGGTGTAATAAAACTATAATAAGACCATTGCAATACTTATCCCTCAGGAATTCCTAAAATAGAACTTTTTGCAGAGTTCCAAACATTTTATGTAGCATTTCGAAAAATGCTAAGAACTCTTTCCATCATGAGTTTATCCTCATACACATAATAAATATACAGAGTTTTGAAAGGCTCCTATAGTAAAACATAAAGTGTAAAGATATAATTCGTGTAAGTTTCCTAACCTAACCACGTGTCTGACAGTTTTAGTGATAATTTCAAAGGCAGCAGAATAAGATAAGCACTTTGTGCTTGAAAATTTCTCCAAAAATTAATTATAAACTGTAATTCTGCTCAAATTGTGTTTTGCCAGCTATTATAATGTGTATAGAAAGAATACATCTTGCCTCAGTTTAATAATAAATAATCCTGCCCTTTAAAAACTACTATATTTCAGCACGTTATCAAATCAGTTGGAGAATAATGCACACAATACACAAACATCAGTGCCAATGCATATTACAGAATATGTACATGCACCATGAAGGATTCAATTTATTCTTCAGCCTCAGTAGTGAAACACAAGCTAACTTCACTTGAGAAAAACAAGATTAAGAATTCTTGGACAGAGAATGAACCATTCTATTCGTCTGAATATGCAGTGAAGTAGATAAAGAGGCTAAAACCTTTGCTTCAGGAGTGAAAATCAAATAGAAAGAAGACATGGTCCTTCCTGTAATTATTCTCCATAAAACAAACTCTTAGAAAGGAAAGAGGTCTAGGCCTCTCAGCTACTTAGAAGGAAACATTCCAGGAAAGAATATTTGTGTTTTGTGGCAGAGGAGAATACCAGCACAGAAGAAGGGAGCTTTTGACTTTCTTTGAAGGTCACTAAAGGGGCAGAGAAACAATGATTTTTAAAGAACAATATTGTTTCACATCAAAATGAAGTATCAGCACACCACAACATATAGAGACAAAAGCAATCACAGCAACTTTACCAGAGGTTTCTGTATTGATCCAAAATTTACACATAAATTAAGACCTAACTAAATAACCACATCAGGCCTATCAAGAAAGCCATTTAGCATGAATAAAAAACCCAACCTACATCTGTGCACAACCCCCCTGATGATGTTAAAGGTGCTTTTGTTTTGCTGTTTCACACAGTAATAAGAAAAGACACCAGGAAAGAAAGCAGTCCTTATCATTGTAAAAACCAAATTCAGTTTATCCAGCAGCTGTGAAATACACATGCAAGTACAAATTAGGGAAATGAAAATTATAGTGGGAATTCTGAATGGACAGTTGTCGTGGCCTCCTATTTTCACTAAGATTTATTTCATTAGTAGAAATATAAACATCCCCATAAAACTTGTGTGGAATATCAATTTTAAGAAAACAAATGGGGTCAGAAGTGTTAGCTCTTTCCAAAAAGGCAGAGAAGTTCATTAAGTTCATAATAGAAATTTTTGCTACTTCATAACACATCTCATTATGAAAGGGATTTATAAAACCCATGCTGATCAGAGCCATGGGAGCTCTCTTACAGAAAAAGCAGTAGCTGGACAGGTAAGGTTCCTAGAATTTCCGGCAGTGTAAATGAAAGCAGAATGGGAAAAGACTTGTTAACTTCTCTGAAAAAACTCGCCTTTTGTCACTTTGACATGTCACTGCATGAAAAATCATTTACATCAAAGACTATTTCAGCGGGTTTACTACAATTTT
Organism: Apaloderma vittatum; assembly: GCF_000703405.1. Classification (NCBI taxonomy): domain Eukaryota; kingdom Metazoa; phylum Chordata; class Aves; order Trogoniformes; family Trogonidae; genus Apaloderma; species Apaloderma vittatum. The sequence continues at coordinate 15,728 of NW_009694720.1, forward strand.
AGCCCTAAAAGAGGTGTTAAAAATTTCTAAGGCAATCACATCTGAACAACAAAACACCCTGAAAATAGCCAGCTACTTGATAGACAAAACAAACCTATCATCAGCTTGCATTGTTATTAAAACAAAACTATTCTGGCCACATGGAATCCAAATGAAATCTCATGTGAATAAACACAGCAGTCAAGTTTAACAACAGTGTTTGTGACTTCATTTCCAAAGAATATGTCATCAAAAACAACTTTATCATTGCTTTGATTTGTTCCGCACAGAAAACATCTTTAAGGACTTAAAGATGAGAAAACCACAGAATTTAAACAAATTGTGAAATGTTGTGTGCACATCATTGTGTCAAAGATGGGCATTCTACTTTGCAAAAATATCATATCAAGTTATAAGGGGAAGGGTTAAAGTGCAATTGCTTGGCCAAACATCCCAATGACCCACCTTGGACCAGCTGTTAATTTAAGACAAGTTAGAACAAGTCAGGGCAAAATAAACAGTAGAGAAGCAATGATGTTGGGAGAGAGAAAGGGAAGGACTAGAAACCTTTAAATTAAATGTTAAATTCTTCTCTCATAAAGCTGGCGATTACATGCATATAATACATACAATTTGCATACATGTAATACATAAAATCCCCCTCAAATGAATTAATTCCTAACTAAGCATACAAATAAATCAATTGATCAGTGCTACTTCAACCTCAATATGTATTTATAAAAGGAAAATAGTAGTTGAAGTTTTATTCCAAAAAGCCAACCACATAAGACATCAGGTTATGCTGGGAGACTGTACAGGCTGAAACCACAGTATCTTCTTTGTAAACTCAAACCATTTTACAAGATATAAACATACAAAAAGTTACATAACAGAACTTTGTCTCTCTGTTTTATAAGCCATACTGTTTCTTGAGATTGAGTCTATATGTATAGGGAAATGGAGAAGAAAAGGCACAGGCTTAAGTACACAGGAAAACCGTATAAATATTACTTCTCTGACCATGCTCCGTGCTGATTCTTAACTTTTTCCAGAGTATAAGAGGTTTGGTCCACTTGAAACAGTCTTGTGTTAAGCTATATAAAAAATACGAGAAAGCAAAGACCAGTTTACTTGTACAACATTATAAATCAATGTAATATACCTTTTATCTTTTAAGTCCAAGAATTCTTTTACGCCCTAAGAATTCTCCAACCGATACATCAAAAAAAAAAAGAAAAAGCAGCACACTTAAATGACTGTTGCCTTGTGGTGTTTTATATTGTTTATATTATTTGCTCAAAAGACATAGCTTCCTCAGGATGTTCTGCTACCAGAAAGCTAAACTAATGGGGCATAGAGGTAGTGTAAATGCAATGATTAGTTTCATGTTTCAATTATTACTGAGCATGGCAGCAAGCATAAGAAATTCCAATTTCCATTTAGTTATAGACTTATGTCAGCCTTCTAAGAAAACAACATTCATAACCAGATACATCATTACGGAGAAGGTATAAATAGCGATGTATATGTTTTGTCCAAGTCACAAATGCAGAAATGCTAGTGTAAGTAAAGAAACTGGGTAAGACTGGGTTAGTAATCGCATAAAGACAGGATTAGTATATATAAGATTTGATCAGTAAAGATAAAAATTGGATTAGTGATTGCATAGATAAAGGAATCATTAAAAATAACAACTTGTTACATCCAGCAATTGTTTGGATTTATTTTTAGTATGTGGCAGGTATACTTAATTCTGATACACATGTAGGACACATGGTAAGCCAAGAATAGTTTCTGCTCTACCACATGTCTCCGTAGTAGCACTGATGTGGGTCATTTTCCTCTGTTCTGCTACAAATTTTCACAATACTTGAAAAATATTTGGTATTTCTTAAGAATTCTGCATCTGTGAGGAAACCTCCTTGAAATTTACCATTGAGTTCAAATATTACTTGGAGAAACACAGGAAAAAGGCACATACAGACAAAAAATATACTTTTCCTAGTTCCTCAAAGTGAGTATAGACAGCCAGCATTTTCTACAAAGTAAATTCTGCTAATTCCAAAGAACTAGAGGTGTAAATTCTTTTTAAAAAATCCACATTTCTGCATTTTAAGTTAATGTAGGGCTGATTGTGCTACTCTTGGGATTAACTAATACATTTTGCCAGATTTTGAACACATAAGCTCAGATTTCCCACGTTGTTTCAATTATTGCATTTCAGCAATTCTCAGAAAAAGCTAAACAGAAATGCATGTTTTTCAGTTTTAAATGCTAGCCACATTTAGGTTTGTATGCTTTATGAGAAGTAAAGAAGCAAACCACTGGTCTTTCTGTCAGGAAGATAACTTCACCGCTCTGGGAAAATTCACCTAAATTTGGCCGCTCTGTTAAAAATAAACCAGCTTGAGAAAATTGAACAAAATTGCCTGTGTCCACAAAAAGAATGCTCTCCAGAACTTGGAAATCAAAAGAAGTGCCCAAATTTGTCGACACATCTGCTAGCAATGAATATCTGTGAAACCCACTGGCTACATATCTCATTCTTCTCCAGTCTTACTGCACAGAGAAAATTGCAACTTTCTATTGAATATCCTGTTAGCTCAATACATTCCCACAGCAGTTTGCAGCATTTCTATTCTTCGAATCTGTGCTTCGCTGTGATACGGCACTAGGGAGATTCTAGGGCCTCTGAGTTCTCTTTTTTTCAGCTAAGAAATTATTCACACAAAAATACCTTAAGAAAATATTACATGAGTGTAGAACCAATCACTTAAAAGTCAGGAACAGCTTAAATTATCATAGTTTCTGACTGCACTATGTTATAGTCTTTAATTATATAGTATTTTCCACAGCTCCTACTCATCCAATATCAGGCTTATTATGAATTCCTATGTCATGATGAAAAATCATGGTCAATACTAACAATCAGTTTCACAGGCTGCCAGTGGAGCATGCTTCTAGATAATAAACTTATTACTTTCCACCTGATGTGCAAAAATTCTGATCAGTCACAAATGTATATAAAAGACATTGGAAGTCGTGTCTAATCATATGAAATATTTAATGCCAAGTTCAGCGAAGAAATCACACCCTGAATGTCCTAAGCTAGATACTCAAAATTTATTTTTACGTGTTTTTTCTGAACAATATTCAAACTTCTTAAGACAGTGTATGTTCACCAGATTGCTGTGCAATTCATAATACAAAACTGACAGTCTTAACTTGCCTTTGCTGGCAAAATTGGAGGCCAGGGTCTAGCAGCCCTGAAGAATGATTGGCTTAAAGCGCTGTTATCCTGAATTGAGATCACAGTAGGTAGAGCAAACATAGTCCTTTAAATCTTTGTTTCCCCCTTGTTAAATGAGGTTAATAATGTCTCCTCCTTTTTCAGAGCTGTGGTGAAAATAATATCTCTACACTTCTGAGATACTATCAATGGATGCAATAAAAAGGTGGATGAGTGAATTAATCTCTGAAAAGCAGAATTTGAACAATGTGAAATATACGTGGCACTGGACTGTTTTATTCTCACTGAGAATTATTGATTTTATCAAGGACTGTAATGAAATGAGCACTATTTTACACTATGCTTCACAAGAAACTCTCTTCTTGTGTCTGTGAAAATTCTCTTTAAAACTGATCACATTTGTAATTTACTAAAATGTAAATTGATTGCTATAGTAATTAAACCCCTTACTCATCACTCACTTTACTTACTCATCTAACAGAATTTGGAATTTAGTTTCTCTTTCTTTCTGATATTGCTAAAGTGGAGCCTTTGAGAAATAAACTTATTTTAGAGATTGAGCTCAAGGAATGGTGGTTCTGTGAGCATCTGCAAACTTGTTTTAACATAAACATTAAGGCTGTGAACCAGTCCGTGGCACCTAGTAATGACTCATACCCTTCACACCTTATTGCTATATCACCAAGGTTGACCTGGGAATTTTCAAAACCACAGAGAAAAAGGGAATCTCACTGCCAAATCTTCTTTCATTTAAATAATGTTATTGATCCTCAAGCACTTTGTTAAAGCAATGGGAATAAAAGTCTGTTCATGTGACAAAGAAGTGACAAAACAAGAAAAAATAATCCATTTTAAAATTGTTTTTAAAAATCTTAACAAGTAAGATTTTAAGAGGGCCTTACATTGGCATAGAATATCTAAATTTATGAAAAGAGGAATGAGAGATGTCTGTACATAGACTTTTGCACCAGCTGATGACCAGACTTCAAAAACATAACATGAAAGACACCAAGCATGAAATCCTGACCTACTGTTGAACAACAGCAGTGAAAGATTTGCCATTTATTTCACTGTGGAAGTGTTTTATTCAAGCTCCCAGCATAATTTAAGACCTGGATGGACAAAACTACTATGCCATTTGCTGTGAGTGTATTCCACAAGTACCTGGAAAGAAGGAAGCGTGGGAAAGACTCTCCCATGACTGTAGGTTTCATTCCCTCCAAAACCTGAAACATTTCATTATAAGCAGCAGGAGCTAGTTTTGCAGCCCAACCAAGACCTAGAGAGAGAACTCTCCTAAAAAATACTGTTTACAATTTCAGTAAGAATATTTGCAAGTTTTGACTAGAGCTCTGCCTCCTCTGTTACACAACTACCACGTCCTTCCTTCCTGCTGGAGCTGTGGTGGTGTGATTCCATGCAGGAAGGAATGCAAGACTTGCAGCGTGATAAAACTATCACAAAACTGGGAGTTCAGCTGAGGGGAGGCAGCGGGGAGATTCTATGCTTTGGTCCCTGATATTTTTATTTGCATTTTAAATGTCAATGCACACTTAATAGAAAAAGCAGAAACATTGATGTAAACAGGGACTGACACCTTGCAGTTGCCAGAGTACTCTCTAAATAATCATATTTCCTTCTGGGCCTTCTCATTCTATAACAAAGCTTGGAATTTCTCTTTTTTCTTTACAGTTGGACAGTTTCAGAAGAGCAAGAAAGTACCCTCCAACCAGCGTAGCAAATAATTTGGTATTTAAGACATTTTCCCTGAAAGCAGCAAAGTGGGTTTCAACTCCATTCAGTTAAGAAGTGCACCAAATCTAATCTTCCACTTTCTGAGTGAAAAAATGCTGCAGACACAAACTAGAGATGAATATATGAAGAACCTGCCTCTCGCATACATGAAGAATCCTTGCTCCACTAAGGCATGGAGTTTTTAGGCACATTCATCTACTTACTGTTTCTGAGTTGGCTTCCTATTCAGAGTGAAAAATGTTCAAATAATCTAGTAAAGGTTTTGATGTTCCCATACAGCAGAGAGGGAGCTGAGGTATAGAACACACAGTTCTGATTCTGGAACAGCAGCGCCTGGCTAGTGATCCCTGCTTTTTGTGGCTTCCAAGTCTTTTGCTGTCCTTGGCAATTTGCCGTGATGTAATTTCTTAAACATGTCCATTTCCCTTTAACTCACAGGTTTTTGCTTCACACTTCATAGAGCCCTCTCTTCTCTTTTTTGTTTCCATCCTAAAATTCTTCAGGTAAAATAATTTAAAAAAAAATTTAGCTTATATAGTAACTGATATAGGCCTCCAGGCAGTTCTTACCTATGAAAATCATAATTTTATTCTTGATAAAGCAAAACCAAAAAGATCTTGGTGCTTTATCAAACAATAAATATTCTAATTATAAGATTAGGTGGGAAGACAGATTTCTCAGTATAAGAGATGACCAATGCACTCTGTCACTTTCTCCAATACCAATGAATATAGTGGCTTCTCTGGCTTTCTAAAGCCGGGGAAGTGTCTAAGAAGCTTATTTCCCTCCTACCACGGTCTCAGTAAGTATGACACTGGCTGCGACTGACACTGTCACAAAATGGGAGAGGAATCCTGTGAGAAATTTTGCCTGATCAGATGAGTTTTTATTTATCATATTTTTTGTGTGTGTCTTACATCTTTCTGTATGTCTCTCTTTCTATATATCTCATATATATATATGTATCATGGGTCCACATCACAATAATTCACCAGCATGCTAGAAGTGATATTTGATTTTTCTCCCTAAGACAGATTATTTCAAAACGCTGAATTTACAAGTTAGGTAACAAGAAGAACCATGCAGTCACAGAATAGTTCAGGCTGACAAGTGGTTCTCAAAATGACCTGGTCTAAACTTCTCCCAAAAGCAGTTACTTAGATTAGGTTTTCCAGGGCTCTGCCAAGCCAAGTCTCGGGTAATTCCTGCGAGGGACCTTCCACCCTTCTCTGAGCAACCTATTTCAGGGTTTAGTTGTTCTTGTGGTGAAGAAAGTCCTTCCGGCATCTCGCAGGAATCTCCCCTGGAGCAACTCGCGCCTGTTGCCTCTTGTCCTGTTACTGTGCGTGCCTGGGAAGAGATCACCCCCTTCTCCACCACAGCTACACTCTCAGGCCTTCTCCTCTCCAAGGTGAACAACCTCCATTCTTGACCTTTCTTCCAGGGGAATTCCTCACCTGCTGCCTTCCACTAATTTATTGGGAAGCTCACCTACTGCAGCATATTGAACAACATCACTTCTGAATGTATGTATCTGGAAAGCACAGAAGAACCCTTTCCAAGCCTTCAGAACTAAAATCAGCTTCTCCTAACAGTCTTAACTCCCCAGAGCAATTTAAAATTATTCATTTACTAGGTCACCTTCCTTCAAAAACAAATAAAAATGTAGCCTTCAAAGTAAACAGCTTTAGATCTCGCAAAGTGCACGAGTGAGTCAGAGAGGAGCTGTGTGTTAATACACATGTGCACAGGAGAGAAGGAAGGAATGAAAGGCAGGATTTGAAGGGAACTGGTTTCTGAATTACTTTCAAAGATTTGCAGTCCAGGAAGACACCATGTGGAGGGATACAGAATAACAGCTTAGTAGCAAAGTAGGATGAAAACTAGAGTTCTAACTGGTATCTTTTTGACATCTCTCAGATCTTTTGGGCAGAGAAATAAACCTGTACTTTGACAAAAGAAAGAAAGAAAGGAATGGACAGTACAGCCATAGGAGAACAGAGAGTTACGAGGGGACATTGTTAGGATATGGTACTGCAGTACTACAGTTAAGATGACATTCCTCAGCTTATTCTTTCTTTGCAGGCCTGGATACACACTAGTACCCTAACAGCTGCATACTACTATTTTTGTTCACTGTTGGATGGGGACTGTCTCAACCGCAGCATTTTAAGCTGCATTTCTCATTTTAATTCCACTGCAGCTTAAAAACCACTTACATAGTCTATTTGAATCTGATTTTGAGAACAGCTGTTTTACTTATGTTATGACAAATTGTCTCCTATGGAGCTGAGGGCATCAAGTAGATGACCCCAAATGGAAAGAAGCCCTATATCTTTAACAAGATTGGCAGAAACTATCTGCTTTGAAACCTTATGGTTTTAAATAAACCAGGAAATAACAGGAATAGAATCATAGAACCATAGAATGGCATAGGCTGGAAAGGACCTTAGAGATCATCTAGTCCAATCTCCCTGTTATGGGCAGGGACGCCAGCTCTCGACTAGACCTGGCAACACATGGGGACCGAGCGGGAATCGAACCCGCTACCTCGGTGTTGGTCCTTGTTGTCAGCACCGCGCTCAAACCACTGAGCTAACAAAGCTCCTCTTCAATCAATAGCCAATCTGGATGGCAAATAGATAGGAGCAGGTACACAGCACACAAAAAAAAAAGAGTCAGGAAAATATTTTTTTAATCAGTCCTCCAAATTGAGATTTCATGGAAGCAAAATATGTAAAGAACAGAACACGTAGCCCATAATATGAAAATACTAAATCAGATTGCTTAGAGACATATTTCACTCAAAGAAAAAAACTCAGTCTGCAAGCTATCGACACAATTTTTTAAAACCCAAATTGGAAAAACTGCAAAATGCAGAAGAGTAAGTGGCCACAGAAAGGATAAAAATGGAGCAAGATTTAAAAGGATAAAAATAGAACCTAATACATCCTTGCAATTTAGAAATGTGTCGTAGTCAACAAGTTTAAAAACAAGTCAAATCAGAACTCTCTGAAGAATTACCTTTTTTTGTCTTAACAGGCTTCAACAAAGATTATAAGACGATGGTAACTAACCAACAAGAAAAAGCTATGAAGACGGGGCTAGGATCTGTGCAAGGTTAGGCTGTAGAACAGACACAAAGGATTTTGCGTGTTACGGTGCTGTGGCTAACATGTAGTGAAAAGAGGAAAAATCTCACAACTTGCTCCTGATCAACTCCTGCAAGAAGCAGATCTAAAAGGAAGAAAGAAGGATGAAGTTTTGTTGCTCTAATAATGGCAGAGTGCTGATGCTCATTGTGCATAACGCTCATTATGATTATTACGAAAAAGACTGTGGAGATTCAAGACTGCACATTGTGAACAAGTAAGGCTGGCCCTTAAACTGATGTGAATTACTCTTAACTTCTCTTCACAGCTGTAATAATTTCATGCAAGCAAGGACAAGCTCAAAGATACTGCAGTCACTGTGAGTTCTCTTAAAAAGTCAAACAATGTAGCAGTCCAGGGTTATTTTAAGTAAATCTAGGGTATTTTTATCAGCAGTGACAAATGCTAAAGGAAAAACAAAAATAATGGGTTTGGCAGCAGCATTAAAATGCCATTTTTTCATGTTCCTACTAATTAGAATCTTATCCCTTAAATTATCAGTATTTGTAACCTTTTAATTTTAGTCTAACTGAAATATGAAATCCTGTTCTCATTTATATGATATCACTTTGTATTGTGCTGTTTGTCTAAGTAACATCCTGCAGAGGTGAAGTCAACTGCTTAGTTAATCTGTGCTGACATAAGACTTTTGTTTCCTTGGTTCACATGCACAGAAATTGTGTGTGTGCCAGAAGGTCTCCATTTTTCCAACAGTATTAGCTCGGTCTAAAAAACTGTATTATCTTACCTACACATTTTGCCACAGCATTTGCATTTTAATTGCTGCTTCATATTTTCTTTAATGTTCTCCCTGTATTTGGGAATACAAGAAAGGCATGCTGGGTACTGAGTCTTTCTCAGTGCTCTTCGTTAATTAGTAAACTTTTCAGGAGAACGGCTCTGCTCTCATTGGATTCACTGGGAGGAAATCCAAGCTCATACGTCTCCTCCACAAATTGAACAGTGCACATCTTTTAATATCTCTCCTCTGGAAATGCCTTTTCTCCCACATCTCGTCTCTTATCACAGTTGTTCCCCATTCTGGTACCTACAGTTATGCCCTTTTTGACACAAGATGGGTAAGTGAATTTAGGAGTCTGTTTGGTCATTCTAAATACAAAAAAAAAAAAAAAAAAAAAAAAAAATGAAAAAGGAGCAGCTGCTTTACAAACCTTTCATTTTCAATAGCTTAGGCTCAGTTACTCAAGCACAACAAAAATATTCTCCCAAGAAATTGTATTAAGAAAATAATTCCAGGCATTCTGTTGTTTCCAGCTGGGCTTAGTGTGCCTTATAAGAAAAACTCTTTTTTTCTTAGGCAGAACCTCTCACAAAGACATTGGAAAAGGTAAGGCTGTAAATCTCTGTCACGTCCAGATGTTCGAGACTCTGGTGCCTAAAAATCAACCCAGCTTATTTTTATAAATGCTTCCGTGGTTTGTTTAGGCAGTTTCAAGTAATGCGTGTACATTAGAAGAAAATCATTCCATGTACATCTGGTAAATACATGATGTATAAACCACACGTTTTAGGTACGTCAAGCGCCAGAACCTGCGGGTCAAACATTTGTTAGAGAATTTTACTCACAGGTCATAAAAAAAAAAAAAAAGCCAGGCAGAACGGCTTATTATTTGAGCTTACAGGATTCACGCCACCATCGAACATCTCTGTATGACCACGTGTACGTACTCCCCGTGAGAGCTTCTGAACAGCTGGACTCAGAACACAGGTGCAGATTTCATGACTTTGTCGTTTATCGTTACCCCAAAGAAATGCACCTTTCTCGCTACTCAGCAGATTCAGAACAGTCCAGAATTTTTCCTGAACATAGATGCTTAATGTTAAGAACAAGGTTATTTTTTTTCAGCTAGAATAATGAAATTAAGTAGAGCTTTTTTAACCACACAGAAAATTTATAGACACATACATATACTTCCTTTATTCCTTCAGGCCAATTCATTTCTATTACTCACATTCCAGGTATTTGCTTTCCCATACTTTCACACACTTCATTTGATACCCCTCTTCTTGATAGCTCCTGGATATCTTTCTAGTTTCTTTCTGTCTCTATATTCTTTTCTCCTCTGTGCCTTATAGACCTTACTATCACCGAGTCTCTTAAGACATTAACATTTGCTTTCACCATTGTCAACAAATCATCTTCTTCCAGTACCACGTCATTAAAATCTGTAACCCTTTTCTAAAATTCTTGCCATCCCTTTATTTCCTTTTTTCCCTTAATAGCATTATACAAAATTATTCTTCATCATATTTTAAAATATTATTATATT
>NW_009694721.1:0-39546 GCF_000703405.1 Apaloderma vittatum
CTCCTTCCCCGGGCTGGTGGGATGGGTTGGTGCCAACCTGCCGCCAGCATCCCTCCAGCCATGTCCGAAGCATGAGCAAAGCGAGTCCTCTGGCAGGAGAGACCCAGGGGCTTAATCTGGGCTAGTTTAACCCAGAATTGTATTTTTCCACTTCCCTGTAAATGTGCTTTTTAAACAGTCCTTTCATTTTCTGCATAGTGATGAGGAAACCAATAAACTAGGGATCAATTAGAATTGTGGCCATTTGGTAACTAGATCCATCAAGTGCTACTCCATGAGCAAGAGTTGCATGGGGAGTTTTATCAGCTTGGAAAGCTTTCTAGATGTCAGCTGCATGGCTGTTACACTTAATGTTGAGCTTGCAAAGATCTAGAAATGCTCTTTAGGGTAGCTGTTTTATTCCTTTCTTTCCTTTATCTTTTTGTGCATGTATGTATTCAGTCTCCGTTCCTTGTTGAAAACTTGAGCCCAAGTGTACATGTTGCTCACATTTCCACATTGAAGTCCCACCACCCACAGCTTCAGTTCTGAGCAGTGCTTTGTGCTCTCAGCTGTCCTTGGTAGGTGTAAGAACTCAGTACCTGGCAAGAGTAGGCCCTCCGTGATTTCCCAGTGGAATTATTATTTACTTCTTCCTGTATTTTTTCACTGCTGTAAATAACCTCTGAGGTAAGAAAGCAGAGACTGGTATGAAAAGCTGCTGTGAACATGTACTTTTCTCAAGTGTCCATTAGTATTATGGTTAAAAAAGAGTGATACTTGTTTGCTCAGCAATTCGGGATGTATCATTGACTGTGTAATCCTCCCATGGTTTCTATATACATTAGTATTTTGTTTGTCTCTTCATGAAGCCACTTCTCCACATCTGAAGTCCGTCAGTCATGATTCTACAGCAAGGTGTCAGGGCTAGTAGAGGGCTGCTTTTCTGATCTGTAGATTGAGGTACGTGACCTCTAGTCGAGTGAGGAACAAAAAGAAATAGGGGGAAAGCCTCTCACTGCAGAGGGCCACTTACTCTTGCCAACAAAGGGGTAAAATAATTACTCTGGATTGCTGACTATATTTAGCTGGCAAAAATGCTACAAGACTTGCAGTGCATGGGTTAGGCTGTGAAAACCAGATTCTTTAGAGACCTGTTTTAAAGCACTTACCAAAAGAGGTTGCAAAATACCTGAAATACAGCATGACTTGAAATATTCAAAGGAAAAAAGTTGTCTTTTTTCTTCTTTTTTTTTCATCTCAAGTTACGATGAGCGGTAGCTTGCTGAACCATCATATGTGTTAGGTAACCTGTGAGTGCGGACCAAAAGAGGGCCTTTGCCCAAAAAGTAGGGTCATTTTGTCTCAAGAATCACTTTTTGTAGGATCAAGAGTGGGACCTGAGAACATCACCGACGAAATATTTTCTCATTTCTCTTTCTTCACCATCTCCATCTGCTATTGAATGAAGTCCCTCAAGGACTGAAAGGGCTGGGAAGTCTAGACCTGTTACCTAGATTTTAAGATACTTTGTCTCATTAAAGTTTGAGTGACTTTTACAGCAGGGTGAGGTTGGTCCTACCACAGCACTCCCAGCTGCACAGGTACAATCCTGCTTCCTTTGGACTCACTAAATGCTTGCGAAGAACTGATGAATTCTAATTCTCTCCACTTGCATGGATTTTCATGCTGAGGAAGGTAATCAATAACTTAAAAATAAGAGTGATTTAAGGAAAGCTTTTTCTTGACTTAGAAGTAGGATCAGTACTACTCAGAGCTGTTCAGTCTTTACAGCTGTCAGTCAATCACTCATAATTGGTACTGTATTAATTTTATAAAATTAAAATTATTTAATTAATAAAATTAAAGAAGTAGAGGAATTAAGTTGTTTTGAAAAAAAAAATCAAGCATCCTTTCCTAGGCCCTGGACTGTGTCTGCTTTAGTTCCCTGGGTATCTATCTGTTAAACAGAGATTTCTTTCACTGGTCATCCTATTCCTGGACTCAGGTGTGCTGCTCAGAAGGCAGCATGCCGCTGGATTTGCTGCTACTCAGAGTGCTTATTCAGAGAGTGTCGTGTGCCCAGATAACTTACTCATTGCAGAGTTGCTCTTCTGCATAGAAAATGGCATGTCAATAATTGAAGCTGATTTGAAGAAATGTACAAACATTGTGCACTGACACACCACCCCCATGATTATGCTTACTTATCAATACATTGGCTTGGTAGTTTGCAAGTCACTGAGTGGAGTGTGAGAAATATCCATGTTCAAAAGGGGTACAATCCCATTTGGAGATGATATGGTGGCAGGAGAACTATCTTTATGTTTTTAAACATGACCTCATTTTATGGCTGTGGGGAGTAACTCTCAAAATACTTCTTGTTAACAGAGTCATTTTTATCTGTAGTACTCAGCAGTCTCTACCAAGTGGAGAAGATTCTTCCCATTTTACAGAAGATGAGGCCAGGGCATGGAGCAGTTACTTGACACAGAGACCTAATTCCCAATGCTCATTCCAGCACCCCGCACTTTGGCCCCCTGCTGCCAGGGAGCTTTCCATGTAGGGAGGAGCTGTAGTGCCTTGCACTATTGCAGGAATACAACTCTGATGGTGGTTCATGTTCCCTTTACTTTTGTAGAAGTAGCTGTGTGAGCTCAGTTAAGTGTTTTTAATGTGTGACTCAAGCAGTGCTGTAACTAAAATATGCAGTAAAGACGTGCATGAGCCGAGTTACTTTGCGCGGGTTGGCACCTTGTGCTGCACTCTATAGCCCCTACGAGGCAAAATACTCCTGCTCTCCTATGGGAAGGGAGAATTCACACCCAGTAGCAGTTCAGGCTCACTTGACAGTGGCCGTGAGTAGTTGCAGGGTTTAACAAGCTGTGGGAAACCAGGTCTGTGCAGGAACATCTTGTATAATCAAAGCTATCGGCGCTTAGGGCAAACAGACTGCAGGAACATCCCATTTGTTGGTCGCAAGAAGCACCATGTTGTAAAATGAGCATTTGTCTGCCTTTTCAATGGGCAAAGGCAGCTCTCTCACATGTACTCTCTGTGTTCTCTTATATCTCTTGCATGTGTTTGGCTCTAACATGACTTAACAGCTTAAAATAAGCCACATAAGGATGCCGAGTGCTATGGACTAAGATGAAAATTTGGACACATGGGCTTAATCCCATTACTGTGGATTAGAACAGGTCGTTGGCCGCAATAGCGCAGTTGCTAAGCAAAATGTGTGTTGAACAGTACCTGTATGGTTATCTGTATAGCTGGAAAAGATTAAATTGCATTTTTTGCTCTGACCATAGTAACTCAATAGAGGATTCAAAAGAATTGCTGTATGGCATGGCTTTTTGGTGCAGGTTCAAGAGATGGATCCTTCATCAGAGAATGATAGATCCAGGAGCTGAATGCAGACTAGACAAAGCATCTCTCTGTATGACTTCTCTGCCAACAGATGGTTGAACCAAGTAGTTTCATCCCTTTTGTGGCTGAATTAAAGCCTCTAGGCACGTCTCTTCTTCAGCTGTTTTGTAACAGGCTGGAAGCCCGGGGCTGGTGGGTCCAGCTTGTTTGTGAAAGCTGTGTCAGGTGCTTCAGTGATCATCTTCTCAGGTGGACCTCACACTGGAGAGCTGGGATGAAGGTGGCTCTCCATCACACCATGACCACTGAATGGTAACGCTGAGGAGTTTGAGGGTTTTGCGTGAAGAGAAATAGGCTGGAGCATCAGGCACAGTATCTGTGGGGGTTGGTGAAATTTTTATCTGAGTGAAGCCCACTGAAAGGGTGTTGTTACTTGGGGAAATCGTATATCAGGCATTGCTTCTGTAGATGAGTTTTCAGCTCAGAATGCAGAGCTCAGTCTCAAACAGGTTTTTCCCCAGGAAAAAAGAAAAAAAAAACTGTGTTATTTTTATTTCATTCCCCCCTCCTCGTGTGATATATATTTTGTGTTCCTCCAGGGAAAGGATGCTTTTCCTTAAGGAGCTCTAAAGGCTTCTTCCAAAGTGAAAGAAATGGCTCACACATAGGAAAAAAAAAAAGTGATAACTTAAAACCCTTTGTGGTTTTTCTTGTTCTGAATAATAAGTAGATATTTGGAATTTAAAGTATATGTATGTAGATATTTTTTGCAGAAATATAAGTAAAATATAAGAGCAACTTTAGTTGAAGGACACAGAGGGACTTTGTTCATTTGGAGATTCATTTAAAACAGTTGAGAAGTCTGTCATCTCTGCAAGCTGTTAAGTTCCCAGAGTTAAATCCTGAAGTTCTTTCTGATTTCACACAGGGGGGAAAATTATGATTGAAGCTCATGGTGAAAAACACCTTTTTAGCTCCCTGGTAAATTTGGCGTAGCCTTTGCCTGCTTTACTGGAGTGGTTAATTTCTGAATAGCTTTAATATCTGCCTAACTTGTGGAATTTGGTCCCTCTGTTGCTACAGTGTCCTAATGCTGGCGACATGCCAGCGCAAAGCTGCTGTCTGCAGTGGGATTCGGGCTGGATCCCAGCACTTTTCCACAGCCTGTGTATGCATGTCTGGGTGTGCACCCAGCCGAGGGGGGCACGTCACACTCTTCTCCTGCTCCTCTGCAGAATGTGGTGCTGTGCCCCATCCCTAAGGAGTGGCTGGAGGGAATGGAAATGGCTGGAAATCTTGGCATCGCCTGGTCAACAAGAGTTGTTAGAAGTGCTAGCTCAGGTGAGAACGTGCTTGCCAAGTGGCCGGCCAAACATGCGCCTAGATAATGTCAAGGGGAAGGGGCACAGTCTTGAGGACGCCTGTCGTCCTTGTTTGGGGCAGTCTGTGATCAGAAGTCTGCTGCTGGTGCTGTAAGCTCCTTCTGCACCCACCAGTGCTAATGAATAATAAGGTGCTGAAATAATCAGGACGTGGGGAAAAGGCTCCCTCCTGCTCATGACAGCTCAGCAGATGGGTTTCATTTTACCAAATTTCTAAATTGATCCCTGGGGAGTGGTGTCACACACATTTGTGACTTGCAGATGTGGTGAGTGTCACGGTGTATGTCTGCACCCAGTTACTAGGCGAGGGTCAGGTGGCAACCCTGAGCTCTCCATCTCTTGAATCTGAGGAAGAACTGCAGGCTCCCAGCTTACACCAGAGCATGGAAGACTCAGCCGTCAGCCTGCTTTGTAAGACAGCTTGTGGGTGAGAATGTCAGTCAGTAAGCAACTTCATACTAGTTTTGGACTGGATATAGTCGATGCCAAGAAAATCCATGGAAGTCATCCAAGCTCCTAGAGGGATGGATATCTTCTCTCCCCATGGCCTCAGGGGTAACTGTGCTTGTGGGAGCAGTAAAAATCGTTAGCCAGCAGAGGAGGTTCACCATTAGAGCAATGCAAATGATTGATTCCTCTGTCACCAGCCAAATGAAAAAGTCAGGGCGAAAAGAGGTTCATAAGTGATGATTTTTCCTTCTCATAAAATAAAAGATCCATATGAATCAATTTATCATTGACTGATATAACTGGTTTTTTGAGGAAAGAAAAGGTACAATTTCATTTGGAAGATTCTTCTATCTTTATTTTTCTTTAACTTTCAGGTATACTTTGAAATGAAATCTTGTTTTGAAAAAGAAAACAACCCAAAAGCTTGAGTGCCAAAAATACCAAAACAAAGAGAAGATTTCTTTCCTTCCTTCCTTGCTTTGCTGAATTCAGCATGAATTTAGAATAATTTCAGTAGACTAGATACTGCATATTTTAACAGATAAGATACCTATTACAAAAAGAAATAATTCAAAACTTGACTCGGGCAGTGTGGAGAGCAGAGCTGCCATGGGAGCTGAAGAGATCATAAGAATCTCACTCTTGTCAGTGAGAAGCATGATCATGAGTCGAAGAGCAAGTGCAAACTCATTAGGGCTTATCCTCTTTCCTTCTTTCCTCTCCCCAAATGGGCAGACCATGAGCTGCCAGATAGCGCGATGCCAGGTAGGCGTTTGTTCCATCCCTGTGGCATTCGTTTTATTTGCCTCTGAATAGTCATGTGCACATTATTTCTGGGAGTTTCCTACTCCCGCACAGTTGAAGCCAAGCTGTGATTGATTATTGTTAAAATCAAAGCAAGAATTTTAACAAGCAAAACATGTACGAGATTGATATCCCTTTTTGTATTTGTAAGCTCCATGGCTTGGTGAGAGGTGACCACGAGTACAGAAGAGAGCAGGTCAGGGAAAGCAGCTCCAAAGAACTAATCTTTAAATACATAGACACTTCCATATGCTCCGTGTGCTGTCGTAGCATCATTGCCGTGACTGCATTGTTGTTGTGCCTTAGTCCTGGAAGTCTCTTGTGAAGTGACCCGTACCAAAATCACCTGCTCTGTGCCTGGGCTGCACACACGACAGTTTATCAGGGAACAGTACCTTTATCCTCTGTTCTCCTTTGTAGTAGAAAGTTTGTCTCTATTTCCTAGCTAACACAATATTCTTCGTATTAATACATTATCCTTTATAAACATAAAGCAAACTACCGCGTCTGTTGTTTTACCTTTGTCCTGGTCTGACACGTAGCAGAATCCTGAAATAACTTGGCCTTTCCAGAGGCTGGTTTTACTTTACATCTCTATTAAAAGCTGTAGTAGAGCCAGAGATATGCTTTGTGCCCCTCACCCAGCGACTGCCACTAGCAGGGATTCCTGGAATAAATTATTTTTAAAGGTGAGGTTATGCTTTGAGGAGAGACAATGTGGACACTGGATTTCTACAGCATGGTAGCAGGGCTGTAAGGCTACAGCTTCCTGACAGTACTGTCTCTGAAAATAGCAGCTACGACACATTTTTAAAATGGTAAACCAGAAGGCAGCTTTCTAGAGAGCTGTGGAACACGACTGTGGTATTCACTGTTCCGGCGGACCACTCCGACTTTTCCACCCCCCACGCTGCAGCATAGACAAATAACTGCGTGCTTGTTCCAAGCACTGAATTGAGGCTCGCTGAAACCCTGATGGAGCTTATGTGACTGCTGAGAAAAATACAGCTGGACGTGCCCTGACACCTGTCAGACACCTCTGCTGTCCTGTGCTCGTTCCCCGATGTCCCAGCTTAAGGTGACAGAGGGACAAAGCCACACGCTCCGAGGCAGGGTGGTGGCCCGAGCCCTGAGCCCTTTGTGTCCTCAGGGATGAGCTGCTGGCTGGTTCCTGGTGTGATGGGGAAGGCTGGCTCCATGCAGTGGCTCCAGGCATTTCTGCTCTCTGCTCTTTCCCCATGGCATGGGCAGGCCTGCGAGATGGGGGTTAATGCTGGAAACACCATTGTCACTGAATGGGACTTCACAGCTCTGTTCCTGCATCTGCTCTATGGCTTTGGGCTTCTCCCTTTCCCTCAATATCGCAGGGAGATGACTGCACCCCTGTGCCTGGGGTCCCGCGGGGGACGTGCTGTATGGGGTTATGCTGCTCCTGGCAGAGCTCTAAGTTTGGAGGAGCATCAAGCTCTTGTACAGACCTTCGCTTGGGTCCCTGCAAGGGAGGACGTGGCAATAGCAGCTCCTCTCTCTTCTCAGCAAAGTGTGCATCTGTTGTACCTGAAGTTGAACGTGGGAGCAAGGGGGCATTTTGTCCAAGGGATACCTTCACCAGTGCCTGACTTGCATCCGTGCCCCCTTCTCATTCAGCATTACCACGCACAAGGATGAAGGCTTTTTTGAATGGTCCTTGGCACCATCATGTTCCGCAGCTGAGGACCTGTGGCACTTCTCTGGGCAGAAGGTGGGCAGGCATGGAGAAAGGAGAGGAGCGGTTATGCAGCCGATTGCCTGTGCTCCCCATCTGTCTGTCTGGGGCCTTTTCAGTGCTACGACTGGAGTGCTTGGCTCCATCAGGGTCTGGATTCGAAGATGAAGATCCAGGGCTAGATGTACCTGCTACAGTGATGGAAAGCACAGAGCTTCTCCCCCACCTCAGAGCACCATCTATGGAGCATGCTGTGCAGAGCTCTCTCCCATGGCACTCCTGCCTCACCTTCCTTCCAGCAGCAGGCTTGGTTAAGGGGATGCATTACATCCAGCAGATGGCTACATGCTGTGAATGGGCAAAATATCCACAGAGAGGCAATATAATTCTGTTACTTGTTCTTCTTTCCCAGTTGAAAGCTGATTGCGATCGTGATAAAGATAAAAAAAAAAAAAAGACAAACCAGAAATGTTCCTTTCTTGAAAGGTTTAAGCATTTTGTATTGAAATTAAAGAAGAAAAGAGCCAGGTCTTGTGGTTAATAGAACATGCTCACTTAATTGATATTTAGAACAGCATAGTTTGCGGTCTCCTCCCCTTGCTGGCTGCACAGATAGTTTCTTTGCTTAGCAGTTGCCACCCACATTGCCCGAACTGCCAAATAAATACATTTTCTTCATTCCCCAAAGCAAAACTGCAAAAGGTCAAGCCGTAATAGGACTGTTTGCAGGTGAAGCCAGGCTGCAAAAAGCCAGACCGCAACTTACAAAACATTGAAAAGCAGCAGAAATTAGCAAAATGACACAGTGGTTTTGGCTTCCAGGGATCAGCTCGAAGTTGGGAAGCACATGGTGGCTGCTGAAGGATGCTCCTTGGGGACTTGGGAGCTTCCGGGTGGCAGGAGATACAGGGACCACATGTCGGCACGCGAGGGGCTTGGGGCATCCGTCTGCTCCGGAGCCACTCCCTTCCTCGGCAGAGCTCCGGTAACCGGATCCGGGTCTACCATAGATCTGCAGCCGTTCAGATCCAGATCCAGGGCTGTTATCACCTCAGTTATTGATTTGCAGCCATTCGTGCGGGCATCCTCTGGTGACTGATGCCACGCTCTTGCGGGGATTTTCTGTGACAGTGAGCTGCCAGAGCGTGCGCTATAACCACCGGTTCTCTGCTGGGTTTTTATAGTTTGGTTTTATGCTCTTCAGTACAGGGTCTTCCTGCTGGCTAGCACGCAGCATTGTTATTTAAAAATTTATAAACATTTGTTCTGGCTTTTATTTCATTTCATTCTGTGCCACTCCTACCTTCTATGCTGCCTTAAACATTTCTTCTACTATTTTTCTTTCTGTTTCTTTGAAAACATAGCCCTGCTTTCCAATAAATAAATTTTAGATTTTAGAGGTAGAGCCCAATAGTGGCTCCTGAATGATTAGAAACCACCAAGTGAAGTTTGAAAACTCCTGAGCCCTTGGGCAGTGAGTGGCTCCTGGGCAGCTGGAGGAGCAGGAGCTGTGTTTGGAGACCTGTTGGAGAGGCAGATTTTCTCTTTGGGCTCCATCTGCACTGCCAGCCTGAGTACGCACGTCCCCAGGGAGCTCACTTGCTGTTTACAGCTCTCTCTCGAGACTGCAACAGGGTGGCTGGTGAACCTGCCTGTCTCACTGGAGTCCTTGGGGCCACCTGACATGGGGAATGATGTGTTTGTAGTGAGATGATGGCTTTCTCACACCACAAGTGTTTTCATTAGGTTGAAAGAAAACTCTGACTCAGGTGGAAAATGAAAATTGTTTTGCAGGTAAAAAGAAAGGTGTATTTTCACAAAGCAAAAGGGAAGAAGAGTGAACTTTGAGTTTGGCCATTTTTAGCATCATCTTGCTCTTTGAAGTGCAATGTTGTTTCAAACCAAGGTGGCACAAGCAGCACATATTCTTTATGCATTTGAGTGTTTGTCAAAATTTAGTAACATCATAATTTTGGGTCAAAAAATGCTTGCAAACTGCTACTAATGCTTAAGCTGTATTAGTGCAGTGAGGAAGAAAATTCTTATAATACAACTGGACTGATTCAAGCTTTAATTTTTCCACATCACAGGCTCATTACCTGTTAAATAAAGAAGTCTCACACCTCTTTTCTTTTGGAAAATGCGGTGGCAGTGCATGAGGAATACCGTAGCGAAAGAGAATGTTACTGGCTGGTGTTGTTGGAGCTTGCACACTGACACTAGGGCCCAAATTTTACCCTGAGTTGCTATCCAGTGCTTACCCAGGGCTCTTCTGTGAGCTGGTGTTGGTAGGACCAGGTACCCTCCCCAAGACGGACAGCATCTTTAGGGATTAATCTCTGCGCAGTACTTTTTGATAGCATGTTCCATCCATTTTCTATTTTAATGAATTTACTTTTCTAGGCCTGTGGAGCGGGGTGGAAGATTGATGTAGTTGTTTCCATAGCGTGTTTTGTTTGTGTGAGGGACTTCTCGACGTTTCTGCAGTATTTCAGGCCTGTTGGATTGATGGGGGAAGTGGAGAGATTTAGCATCTGAGAATAGCACAAATCACAGCACCATGGCAGGCGTGAACAGCAGGGATGGTGTCTGCTCTGCTCATGTGAGGACTATTAGTGATCTGGTGCTTGTATGGGGCACTTCAAGGTGAGGGAAACTGGGGACTCTGTCACGGAGCCCTTGAAAAACTTGGGCTGCAGAAGTTTGGTAATGTCACCAAGTTGCGGTCACCTGTCAGCAAGGCTGAAGGGATCCCCAAGGTTAACTAGTCCAACCACAGCCCTGCGCTGATACCAGCCGTACGTTCTGCCAAACAATTGTTTTTTAACCTGCTTTTTACATCCTCCTGTGGAGTAAATTCTAGGTAGAAAAAATTTCCTAATATCCAGACCAAATTTTTGTAGGAGACCAGGGGGAAATCTGCTTAACTGACAGAGAAGAAGTTTTGTGTTGCACATTGGAGTCAACAAAACAAAACACAGCCTTTCTAACTGTGCAAGTGGCAAAGCACTGCCACACGATTGCCCGGGATTTCTGACCCATCAGAAAACTCCTTAGGACATGTCTGGGTAATGTGGACCTGTAGGAAACTCTCTCCTCCTCCATCCCCGCTTGTAGGGTGGGGTGCAGCAAGCACAGGGAGAGGACAGAGCAATTTTTCTGTTTCTCCCTCCTGCCAGCTCCTGGCAGCAAAGCCCAGCAAGTGGCCTCTCCAGGCATCATCCTCCGAGCCTGCCTTTCCACCTGCCTTGGGGACAGCATAGCAGTGGCCCCTTCTTTGCTGGCATGAGCTTTGGGCTCAATCATCCCTCTACCCAAAAGCAGGGCAGGGGTACACATTTGCTGAATCTGCCTGGCGACAGGGAAACTGGATTAAAATGATCTCTAAGGTCCCTTCCAGCCTGAGCCGTTCTATGATTTATGCAGCACTTGAGCTCTCATTGCTGGCTTGGGGAAGGTCTGGATTTTATTCCTCGTGTTTACCCTTTGCGGGTGCCCTCTTGGGAGCTGGCACAGCCCATGTGGACCAAGGAGAAGCCCCCATCAAGGGACACACACTTGGCTGGTTCCTGGAGTCACGCTTGCACCCAAATGAAACGTGCTCTGATTGTGGGCTCACACATAATATTTATGCTACCCTCTGTTTCGCTCTGGGTGAATATGCTGTAATTTTGGCTAATTACACAATATGTCAGGAATAATTGCAGGGTGTTCCTCAAAATAAATAATATATCTTGTGTACTCTGCTATCCATACTTATGAGTATGCTTTAACCTTCAGTAGCCAAGACATTGAGTGTGCTGGAAAATGACAGCGTAGAAGCTGTAGCTACAACTTCTTCTCCATTAGACTTAAGTTCCCTTACCTGAAAAAGCTCACCATGCATAAATTCTGGAACAGCCCTACATCTCTCCTTTATTCTTTCTGTTCCTGTCAGGCTTTGGTTTTCTCCTCATCAGAGCTCAAGTCAATACAGGTGTAGAAGCCTGCTCTTTCAAGGGAAATGTTTTGAAATTTTGACTGCTGGTAAAACAAAATGGATCAACAGAGCAACACAGAGAGTGTCCTGGGGGAGGCAAAGACAAACCCAGGAGTGTAGCTGTGGGAAGAATTGATTTTTTTAGTTCTCTGGTCAAATAAAAGAAGTTTCTGGGGAGGAGGGAATTCAGATCCAATGCAATATTTCATTTTACTTAAAATGAAACTTTGCCTTTCATCTCTGACTCTTCTGACATATTTTTTGTTTCATTAAATTTCCAAACAAAATGTTGTCTCAATAGAAAAAAATAAAAATCTCGTTCTCTTTTCAGATCTCCCTTTTTTGCCGCTGTTAATGAGATGGAGCTTGTGTGTAGTTTCACCTGCTCTTGCTCTGAATTTTTTAGCAAAATATTCAGTTAGACGATTTCACCCAGAGGTAGTCAGCAACTCTGTGCCAAAATAACTGGTGGCTGTCAGTCCTCTTCCATGTGCCATCCCATTATTTTCACCTTCTGTGGTCTTTGTCGACCTCTTTTGGCCCTGCAGTGTTGGAGATGGCTGTCTTGTCCTTAGCTTGTGTGCAGAGTAGGTAGCTCACGTGTTCATTCATTTAGTAGTTGCCTTCTAGGAGAACTCATTTGAAACTTTGGACATTTTAATCCTTGAGCCTTGGACCTTAGGTGGCTGTCACGTGGGATATCCAGAGCTTGGAGAGCAGGTGAGCTAAGTCCTAACACCTATAGGCGCCTAGGAAACAGGATGGTCTGGGAAAGTCATCCAGCAGTGGTTCCATGTTGCACCCCCTATTTCAATGCTTTATACAACTTCTTTCTCTGCTCCTTACCTCAGACTTCTAATAACATCTGTGTAAAGCTGATTACTTGAATATGAGAGGGCCTCCATAAATGCCAGTGCTGTGTAAACATATCTTTTCCACCTACTCTACAAGTGGGAAATAAGACTTCCCTGGAGGGACTTACCTTTATAAGAGCTAAGAAGGCGTAGTGCAGAACTTGGCATGTCTTCTCCTTGGTAGAGGAGTGCGGGCAGGCAGCTGTGCTCAGTGCTGGAGGGCTAATTACTATTCCTCCTTGCAGGCACCAGCACAGGAAAGGAAATCACTTCTCTGGATGCTCTTTTTGCCTGCAAGGTGCCATTCTGCTCCAGTGACTCACTGATGGTGACAGGAGGCGATTGCTTTGATGGGTGCTGTCATCGGCTTAAGCGCATCATCCCTCTCAGTTAGGGAAATGTCATTTTCAGAAGCTTGTCCTTCAAACGCGGAGGCCATCCCTGTTAGCATAGCCTGTTATTTCATGCAATGCATCCTGGAAACACCAGTTGTCTCTCTGTAGTTATTAGTCCTGGGTGGAGATTTGCACTTGAGATGAATAAATACACAAGTGTGCCATGCAGCCCTATTGTCCCAGAGTCATTTTCTTCTCAAAATAAATTCCCTGTAATTGGAGGTTGACACTAACCCTGCAATCATGTTGAACTGGAGCTGGGCATAGCCTTCGTTCTACATCATCGGGAAAGGACCGGGGATCAACTCTTGGTGTCCCCAGAGTCACAGACCTCGGCAGTAAATCTTCAGTCAGTCAGTCTGTTTACATCTCTCCATCGTACTCACAGGATGGGTGACGTGCCCGTGTGTTAAGCCGAATGGCTGTATCTAAACTGAAGGGGTTTGTGGCAGCTTTGCAAGGTGGGGCAGGATGCCTGGTGGTGCTATGAAGCCCCTCCTGGTGCTTGGGCAGCTGCCGTTGTCAATTGTGATGGGACCTCTGTGCAGGCAGCCTGAGGAGGCATCCAAATGCAAATACCTGGCAATGCTGGCAGCTCACCTCCCTCGGATTTGCAGCTTATATGCCCTCTCCCTGCCTGTTACTGGGCATGCTACAGGCTGCATTGCCCAGTCCATCCAGGCCACCTGCTTGTAGGCTTCCTCAAGACGGAGAGTGTCCTTCTGCTCTCAACAGTTTTACGAAGTTTAGCCACAGAAACCGTAGAAAATATTTCGTGGGGCTGGGAAATGTCCTCCCTGCTTGTGCCTGTGTGCTTTTCTGCACTTGGTGTCTCCCGTGGGAGCTGAAAATGCTCAGCGCTTTGCAGCAGGATTTCCTCCCTCTCTGCTCCTGGGTGACATGGTTGGAATGTCCTCCAGGATCCCGGCGTGTGGCTTGGAAGGCTTCGACCTGCTTCGGGCATGACTCACTGCAGGTGCAGTCACAGACACCCTTACGCAGCGTCTGCTAAAGGCTCACACTGCTGTGGTCACAGCTTGGAAGAGTTGGACAAAGCGTTCAGCTGGGGGAAACGCGCCTCTGGTCTTCAAGGGCAGCACCTCCTGGCGCAGCCGCAAGTGCTGTTATTCCTGAGCTTCACAATTTGGATGGATTCAGTGAATCACTGTAGTGTGTTCAGCTATTAAATGGAGGCCGACAGTGATGCATTTAATTGGAGACAGCCACTTACTTCATCTTAACACCAAACACCCTGGAGAACATAGCAGCTCCTGACTAGGGAGAAAACCCAACATTTTTCTCCCACAGCTTTTCATCGTCTCTTTCTCCCCGAGTTATGTGCTGATGCCTGTCACCATAGTAATCTTCATGGAGCTCACTGGTGCATTTTCGTGCTGAGTTAATACAAGCATTCATTAATACTGTACTTCCAAAGGAGGGATTTCGTTGCCTTTCTCTGTCTGCCTGTGTTTGCAGTATTTGGCTTATCGAGTATTCTGGAACCAATCTGTTTTAGGGGAGAGGAACCACGGTTTCTGCGGTGGCACTTTAAATGTGGAGTTAATCTAAGTAAATTAGGAGCAGTTTATGCTCTGACTTGAATCTGGTTTTGGTGCGTTAAGGATTTGAGTGCTGGTTGCGTGAGTCATAAATCAACCTCCCATTATGACAGCTGCAGCCTGAATGGGGAAAATAAGAATAATGGAATGTGTAGATTCCAGGCTAAAATATTTAATTGCAATAAACAAATGTTTAAAGAACATTTAGGTGAAATATGCTCCTGAGATGTATTACAGTTCCCGTGTTTGCAGTCACATCCACAGCAAAACTGTTGCACAGGCGCAGAAGGGAGTCAGCAGTATGCCCAGCAGTGGTTTGAGCTGGGGCTGGAGATGCTTTCTGCCTTTGTCAGACCAATGTCCTTAGCAGGTACCAGAGGGACTGTTTCGGGAGCTAGCTGCTGGCATCCCTGGCAGCCTTGCTGTGCTAAGATCAGGCAGAGGCATTCAGTCAGAGTGTGTCCTGCTGCAGAAGAAGAGTGCAAACCAATGGGCATGTCTCCTGTTGAAGTCACTCAGGGGGTACCTTCCTTCTACCTCGTTACAGGTTGCTGAATATAAAATGGCTGCTTGTCCTCTGAGCTAGCAGAGTCCTCTGTTGTTCACTAGCTCGTTGTGCAGAGAGTAGTAACCTCAAGAGCTTCAGAGTTTATGCCAGAACCAGCACAGAGTGCTGCTGGCACCCAGCACGGTGACTTCTGGAGTGGATTTAAAAGCTGTTCTGCACCAGCAACCTCAAGTGGAGGCCTGTCTGCCAACCCAAGCACCGCTAGGAGTTGCAGGAATCCTTGGAGCCAGTAGCTGAAATCCCTGAAAGGTCACTAAGCTCTTCATCTTTTCAAAAGATCATTGAAAAACAGCCTCTCTGAGATCCCTACCATTAACTCAAGAGTTCAGATTAAGGTGACTTCTGTGAGTAGGGGCTTGTTGAGTCTCTTCAGATTTCACAGCCCAAGGCAAAGGGTGGTCTGGCTTGCTGCAGCTTCTGGTCATCCAACCTAAATGATTCTATGATTCTATATGGTTGGACTCAGTGATCTTAAAAGATGTTTTCCAATCTAAAGGATTCTATTATTGTATTGCTGTAATAAGAGGAGTTCTGTGAATTACAAGAAATGAGGCTGTGTCAGACTGCCTGACATGATGGAGTCTCAGCTGGAAGTCAGTGTTGTGCCCTATTCCTTGGTACTCCAGAGCTCAGGGTTTGGATCAAATTGAGCTACCCTACAGTGCTCGATAGAGCATAGGGTTCCTCACCCAGGGGTTTGCACTGCTGCATATGGCCAGATCGTGTTTGTGTTGCTCCTTTGCTGATGGGAAGAAGCAAGAGCCCACCGTCGGTGGGGCTTCGCTGAATGCAGCGTTGGTGCATAACCTCATAGCTCCTCTCTGCCTTAAGGGGAGTTATTCTGCTTGTGTGTTCTCCGTTTTCCAGTTCCTGAGGTGAGCTCTGTATTCACCTTAAATACCAGAACAAAAAGAAAAGGTCAGTAAAAAGCCAATGATATTTCCGGTAAGAAGCATTTCTGCCAGTGTCCCTGCCAGAGCTCTTGCTTTTTATCTCATAGCGCACAGCAAATGCCTTCAGCAATGCCTGTGGTTTGAGGGTGAGGGATGTGACTGCAGAACAGCTGATTTGAGCTTGATTCCCTGACTTTCTGTGAGCATGTCCCTGGAGATCAAAGTATGTGTGAGCACCCTGCAACTGTCATGTCCTTGGCAAGCCCCAGGAGACTGAAAATCCCTGTACAATAAGGCAGGAAGCACATCAGCTGGTGGTGAACTGAGATGACTTTAAGGCTCAGCATCAGGACAGCTGAAATGAATAATAGCATCATCACATTACCATATAAGTAGAGACAAGGAGATCGGATCGTGATTTAGTTAGTCTCAGCTGTGTCAAAGGGTTTAGAAAGTTGAAGGCAGGGCAAGGAGAAGTAGTGAGCTTGGCCTGTGGAAAGGCAAGCAAGCAGGGTGCCCTTCAGAGGCTCTGCAGTTTATTGGCTGCTGGATTTCTAAGGAGGGTTCTGAGCTGGGAACCATATCTTCACTCTCAGGAAAACTCCTACCCTGGCAGGTGTTGCAGGCCAGGAACAGAGCCATGGCTTAGCTCTTCCTTTGTGTTACTTTTACTGGTTTTTTCTGCACTGTGACTATGCCAATTGGGGATGCTTCCTAGGCATGGGCTTTTTTCCTGTGTCTTCTGAAAGCACTGTGCTTGAGGGATTTGGGCTCCCTGCATCTGCATAAGGAGAGTGGTTCACTGAGCTTTCTCCAGCACCTCCCAGCCCTGAACAGCTGTGTGTGAGCAACAAAAACAGGCTCTTTAAAGTAAGCAACCTGAAGTATAACAGTACTGCTTGTAAATTAAAGGTAAAAATATCCATTTGTTTATTGCATGGGAACACAGAGAGGACAGGGTCTGCACTGGAAATGCATACTGCATAGAAATCTCTTGTGTTTAGTTGGTGCTTTGGAATCAAAGGAATCATAACTTTATTAAATCCTATCAGGAGTACTTGACTTCGTGTTTAGGGAAATGCTGTTGGTGCTGAAGTCTTGCCCATATGAGTTCAGTTCTGTTTCTACAGGGAGAGCTCCTCCTACAGCAGAACAGAAAAGTGTACAGATGAGCCTGAGTGGGAGGAATGCGTTTATCCCAAGTACCTTACGCAGTATTGCTCCTTTAAAAGCAAGAGGATGCAAGTCCTTGCTATACAAGGATGAGGCTAGAGAGTAAGTTTGAGTTTGATACCTAGTAAATTTTGTACATTAGGGAAGGAGGATGCTCATGGCAGGGTTTGTGCTTATCTGTGCTGCATTTTTGTTTGTTTGTTTTTTATATGGTTTGCTTTTTTTCTCTTATTTATTGTAGTCTGGAGCAGTATTGTTGAGGGAACTTTAAACAAAAATAGCCAGGTTGGGGGATTTTAATTTTTTCCCTTACTGCTCCAATAAGCACCGGGAATATTTCCTGCTGGAAAGGGTTGTTCTCTGCCTTTTTTTTTGCATTGCAATACTGTGTAAAATTCTCAGTCTACTTCACTGTTTTTCTGCCTTCTGTTCTGATTTATCAGGGTATCCGACCACCCTTAATTGACGAGAAGACCTATTGGTTTTGAGATTTTTCGTTAAGCAGCTTTTCAGCATGACTGCTGCAGCATAAGGGATAGCAGTGCTGTGATACCAAAGACTGGTAAAACTGCTCTGTAGATTGAAGAAAGTGATGTTAAAATATATGATATGACAAAAGTCAGGAGTCTTTTTAAGTCATGTGTCAAACTTTGCCTCTGGGCTAGCAGGAAAAATCCTGTCCTGTGATTATACAATTCCCACTTCAGGTAATAACTCTGTAGTGAGCTTTGGGGAGAAAGATGGGTAATCCTTGTTCCTTGTTAAAAGATGCCTTCACCTAAAATTTTGTCTGTAGGCCTCCCAGCCACACTGCTTGCTGTATGAATGACAAATCCCAATATCCCTCTTCATGCCCAGACATGATCCCCGGTAGGAAGCAGGTACTTTGCTGGCTGTTGTCAGTAGTGTAGCTGTTAGTGCTTGGGCTGGTCTCTCTGCAGTCAGTGGAGACATGCAGGTGGTGTCAGGACCCTATGGGCCTGGTCTGGCTTGCCTGTTGATTTTTGGAATGCAAAGCAAACCCAGTTCGGGTATAGAGATGGCTGTACTAGGTGAGAGAAATCCCCTGTTCCCTAGGCAGCTCCCTCCTGGGTCCTGCACTGTGCTCTGTGTTAGAAGAGAGAACTGGGTGCTGGCTGTGCACATACCTACGCTGCTTTGGTATTTAGTTCAGATAGGTACCCAAAGGTGCAGCTGCTCACGAGTGCTTCTCTCCTGTGGAGACACCCAAGGAAATGCAGAAAATGGGAAAGGAGAGATCTTGTATGTCTCCAAATTGCTTTCTGACCCTTTGGTGTCCGGAAAAGGCATTTGTTTGCTGGCGCTGCAGGGCATCCTAAATGAGTCTTGGGAGCGGGGATGCTCCTGCAGAAGAGTATTTGTGCAGCGAAGAGAGACAGGAACACTGCTGCTGTCAGACTGCGTTAGGGCCAGGAGGAATGTAATGCTTTTGTGTATGGCTGAGAGCTCTTTGCTTTGCTCCCTTTGAGTATGGGCATGAGCCTCAAACTTCAGCAAAACCAGGTCAGGTCAGGGAAAAAAAAAGCACATGTAAAATAAGATTTCTGCTCTGCTTCCTGTCCCTAGGTGGGCATTGACTCAGAACAGCCTGGGATTGTGAAGAGGACAGTTGTTAAAGCTTGAATCAGACCTGATACTGTTTGTCAGATCAGTAACAAAGAGGCACCCCTGGGCTTTACCCTGTGTTTTACTATGGTGACACTTGGCCTTCTGGTGCAACCGTGTTTGTATCTATAGCAAAGATGCAGGAGGGCCTCAGGGGATCTTGGGTGCTGTTCCAATAAACTGCTAGAAATGACATGAAGGTCCTAACAATGAACAGATTTGCTCTATATTTTCCCTGGTAGGCTATTTAGTAAAAGTGGAAGAGGTTTTCATGTTGTTCAGAAGTGATATCCATGATCGAAGTGTAGTTTGCACCCCAAAGAAGGTCCTTCTATCCTGTAGCTAAATTGTCTTCCCAAGAAAGGGCAAAAAGTCAGGGTTGTTTTGCATCTTCCCTCCTCTTATCCTTGAGGGACTTTAAGACAAAATTTCCCTCTTTACTCAACACACAGAAAGCCTCAGGCTGCAGGAGCATCTTCTGAATCTCCCCTGCTGGGGGCTATTCCATTTCATGCCAAGTATTTAAATGTTAAAATTTAACCAGAGAATAAAAATGAGGCTAAGACTCATTCAGGGACTCAGATGTAGGTCTGACGTATCAGAGTGCCTATTAGTGCCTTTACTATTGTAGTATTAGATAAAAGGCAGGAAGGGGACAGGCTTGAGGAGGGTGGTGCAGTCATCTGTGTCTGAGAATAGTTTTTCATTTCTTCTAGTTTTGATGTCCTTGTTAGAAAAGTAAGTTAAATGAAGCTTCTGCATTCAAGAAACTAAATACCTCATCTTGGTAAGAGGCAAGGAAAACACTTAGCTCAATCTAAATCTGAATCTGACATATATTGGATTTACTGACATTAGCACTTAGTAGATGGCCAATACAATAGTATTTATTTACTGTCCCAGAATGGAGTCTTGCTGGGAAACAGCCTGCCTGCAGTCTATGAAATCACTTTTTTAAAGGCAGCATAGAAACCAGCTGATACTGACTTATTCAGTGGATTTTGTACATGCTAAGTAGTACCTGACTCCCCCTAGGCTGGCGGAGAGGTTGCTGAAGCTGAAGTCCTTCTCACCTGCAGCCTGCCTGCCTCTGAGGTCCCTGCGTGCTGCTGGGGGTTTGCCGGTGCCAAGCGCAGGCTGACGGTGCCGTCCTCCCAGGGAAGTTGTGCAGCGCGGTGCAAAATCATTAGAGATGGGGGCTCCTAATGGAAACACTTAACACACAACGTGACCGGAATTATGTAACAATTACGGCTTATTAAACAGCCTCACTAGAGGCGTGAAAGACGGGAGGCTGACGAGATTTTTTTGATATGCTACACTGGACTTTTTCCTGTCTATTAAGCCAGCAATAACTAGGTCTTGTTTATTTACTTTTGGTGGGTGGTCACTTAAAACTGCAAACTTCTGTCATGCAGGGAAAATCTCTGCCATCCAGCTAGTGCCTGTTCATGTGTAGCCAGATAGCTTGCTTTCCAGAAGCAGTGCCTGTGACAAATTGTAAGACTCGCATGATTAGAATTGACTTTATTTTTGATCATGTTTAACTGGTGCAATGGCGGGGAGACAGATGGTAATGCTGCAGACCTCTGCCATGTGAAGTTCAAATTGTTTCTAGTTTTTCCATGTTTTCTTTTTCCTCTTCAGCACAGCTATAAAATGTTGCAGGGAGAGTAGGCAAGCCCCCAGCCTGTCCATGACTGGCCCATGATGTACAGGGGCTGGGAAAAGACCCTGCTAGAGGCAAACAATGATTCTTATCTACCAGAGTATGTGTTTTGGGAGGAAGGAACATGCAGGATTTTAAAACACAGGCATTTTAAGATGCCCATAAATGCCTTGGAGGTGTTTTGCATCTGTTCCTTTCAGAATTTTGCTGCCAGAGTCCCACACAGTTGGACTCATGCAGCCTGATTCAGCACTCGGTTACTTTGGTTTTACACCACTGTTATACCAGCAATTTAAATAGGTTTTTCTCTGACAAAACACTGGAACTGCACAATAGTGAATCAACCATACAGAAAGCAAGGTAGTTGGCTTCACAGGCAGAATAAGAAACAATATGCAAGTTCTTTGCAACACTACTAGCAAATACTCTTCTGAACGAGTGACATATCCAGAATACATAAGCTGTCTAAAGACTTTCATTTGGTAGGTAACTTTCAGTGAAGCAATGTTCCGTAAATCTGTTACTTTCTGCTGCACCAACTATGCGTTGCATTTTACCTGCTCACCTGATCTCAATTTTATATGCCTGTAAGTTTATGTATATATGAATATTTTACAACAATCTCGAAAGGAATAGCAGAAAGCTGTCTTACCTGCCAAGCGCTTCTACATTTACTCAGGGCTTAATGGGGGCCAAGCAAATTGGGTCTCTTGCGACTGGTATATCTAATAATTATTTTTATTATTTTTTTGCAGAACCCCAGCTGAAAGGAATTGTGACAAGGTTATTCAAAAAAAATATTTCCTGCAGATGCACCCAGATGGCACAATTGATGGGACCAAGGACGAAAACAGTGACTACAGTAAGAAAAATTAGCCTATTTTGCAACTCAATTACAATCAAATGCATCACCTAGTGGGTCTCACTTGTGGAGCTTTATTTTTGAAAAGATCAAATTAGGAAAAAGCCAGCTGTTTTCTGCATATTTTTCTATCTGTCCTTCCCCTTTAAATCTTCCCTGTGTAATTTCATATGTTTCCTCTCCGATGTTCTTCCCTCCTGCTCCGATTCTGTAACTGCCATCTGGGTGGGGTGGAGAATAAAACCCATGATTTGAATTGCTGCCAGAAGAGAAAGGAGATTTATATTTATACACATGCCACGTGGGTAAAGGATATGGGGAATTCTCTCTCCAAGGAGAAGAGGAGAAAATTATTTTCACTTTTTTATCCTGAAAAATTCCGCAAGCATCAGGAATTTCCAGGCTGGAGAAAACCAGCTGTTCTCTAAAGCCTCATACTTCGAGGCTACTGTAAAGCATGAGGATATCAAATGACCTTTACAAAGGGGGTCATCTTCCAAAACCTTGTTCAAAGGGATTGGGTTCATGCTCTCCAGCCAAAGGACAGCAAAGTGTAGCAGAGCTGTGGAGATTTAAAAACTATGTTCATGTGCAGGGCCATATTGGTTTAAACGAATACAAAGCAGTAGCAAATTTTCCTTTTGCAAAAGAAGTAGTTTGTCAATAACAAAACTCCTCAAAAGGCCAAAAAAGGTGCAGGATATTTTCTACAGCATCTGTTCATTTCATAGGTGTCAGATTGATGCTTTGAGTGGGCAGTTCAGATCCTTGGTGCCACAAACTGCATCAACAGAGTAGGACTCAAGTCTTGATTTGTGTCATCTTATGTCAATTTGAAGCTCCCCACGCCACTGGTGAAGGGACATCATATCTAAGCCTGTCCAGTGTGAAAGGTGCCTTCCCAGGCAGTATTAGACATGAACAGAAGTTTGTCTCTGTGGTAGGATTGATGGAATCAAACTTCTTGTTAGGAGAAACCTACTTAATATGGAGACAAATCTTGTTCTAAGTCAAAGAAGCTCCTAGCCGGATCAAAGGTATCCTTCATTCAGGAAGGCAGGGCCTGAGCTGCAGGCAAGGGGTCTCTCCAGTGATGCAGCACACGTAGCAGGGTGTTGATGTTGCCCTCTGAATATGTGCTTGGACAAGGGTGCAGGGTGGCTGCAGTCCTGCATCCATGGTGTTTGCCCCAGCCCCAAGCTGGCAGAGCGTTTTGGCAGGACTGGTGTGTGTGGTGGGAGTGCTCTGCTGCAGCTCACTGAGGGCTTGGGTCCATGCACGAGAGGAGCTTTCGGAAGATTCAGAAGATGGCATCTGAAATGGAGGGAGGCTGGTAAAGCCCTTGTGAAATGTCCCAAGGGGCTGCGTTCACCAGAAACTTGGCCTGTAGCAGTTGTGAACGTCAGCTGTTAGTCCCATTTTTCACAAGCTGATGTTGAACAAATGAAATGCCACAAATTGAAATGACACAGCTTTTAATTTATGTTGGAGCAGGAGAATCTGTGGACCTCCACACACACGCTTTTCCTCTCTAAGAGACTGAGAAGGTCTCTTCTTACAAGAGCCTGGCCTTGTGGTTTAATTAGGCAGACATCAACACATGGGATGAGTTCAGTGGGCTTTAGTGGGTAATGACCCTGTGTTGGGGTGTATTAGCTGCTTTTTCTTAAAGAAAGACATAGGGTGTTCTCAATCTGCAGAAAATCCCTTTGGAGGCCTATTTGTCACCAACGTGAGAAGAGCTGCTGGAGATGACAGGGATTCATTACCCTCATCTATCAGTGAAGACTGAACAACAAAGTAATGGGCTTAAATGGAAGCAGGGATGAATTTAGGTAAACAGCAGAGGAGAATAAATTGTAAGAGCAGTTGTACAGTATTTCAGGCTGGCAGAGGAGATGAGGGAAGCTGCTGCTGGCTGCCCTTTAGTGGTGTATTGGAACCTCCTGAGTAGCCATGGCTGAGGTTGGGCCCCAGTTGCCCAAACAGCTCTTGTACCCCGTTAGAGATCGGTTTGGCAAGGTGTTGAGTACTTGTGAGACGCTTCTACACAGTCTTCTTAATTGGAATTAGATATGCCGAAGGGTGCTTCTGGAGTGTCAGTTTACTTGGAGAGATAGCGGCCCTGCCTTGGCAGCTTGGTGGGACAGGAGACATCTAGC
Organism: Apaloderma vittatum; assembly: GCF_000703405.1. NCBI lineage: Eukaryota > Metazoa > Chordata > Aves > Trogoniformes > Trogonidae > Apaloderma > Apaloderma vittatum. The sequence continues at coordinate 23,430 of NW_009694721.1, forward strand.
TGAAGTGTGCCAAGCCACTCGCTCAAAGTCATGGGCTGTGTTGGAAAGTTCAGTGGAGTTTTTGAGAGAAGGCTGAAGCCAAAGAATTTGCCTGATCTCAGGGGTTATCTAAAGTGGAAAAAATCTAACCTGAAAATGAAATGAAGAATATGCTTTATTCAGGTTTGTTTTGTTTTGTGTTTTGTATTTTTTTTACTCACGTGCTCTCCTTTAAATCTTAAGTTTGAGTCAACATTTTTAAATATATGAACCTTCCAGTTATAGCTTTAAAACAAAATAACACGTTTCACTTTGGAAATGACAAAATAAAGCACACTGGAGGAATACAAAAGGAAAAAAATAGTCAAACATCTCAACCTTTAACAGACAAAAGTCAAAACTTGCTTGTCTAAGTGAACAGCTTACAGAATTACCTCACTGATATTCTCTGTTTTAAAATATTTTTCCAGAAGATTCCTGACCAGCTAGTCAGAAGTCCGTTCAAGGGCAAAACTCTTCAAAGACTAGATAGATAATATTCCTAGAGAGTGGTTGGTTAACTCACATCCGCTGGCAGAGAAGGGCAATCCTGATGGCCACAGCAGCATCCTTCCCACCCTGGGTGACCATTTATTCTCCATGCAGAAGCCATCTTAGCACAGTTAAATATGTGGTGAAACACTGTGTTCCATACATCACTCTCTGTTCTGTAGCCACACACTGATTATTCAAATTAACTTTATGAAAGGAAGTTTAATTTTCATGGAATTACATTAGGTTGGTTTACTTTGGCAAAATAAACATTTAAAATGACACGACATGTCCCTCAGATATGTCTGATGCAATTAAAAGTTCTAATAAAATACCAGACATTTATATAAGAGGAACTGCTAATATTTAAGCATTTTTAAATTAATTATCTGGTGACCATTTTATGTGTGCTCTTGAGAGGCTGATGGCATTTATTTTCCACCTCCTCTCACTTAAAGAAAAACCCAGAAGCCAAGTTCTAATGGCTTTTGAATGGGCATCTTGCCAGCTTCCCTCGAAACAGCACTTGGGACATCTGTTCCTTATACCATGCAGTTAAAGTCACGCCATCTTAATGTAAGCAAGAAGAGAGATTCTCTGCCTACTTGTATTGGCATATATGAAGAATTTTCTTTAATTGTAGTGCAATTAAATGGTGTATGAGGTCCTTGCTTGTGTTCTTAGTAAAGTTATATGCGAACCCGAATTTGGGGCAGTATCTGTTCTTTCCAGCTCCACTGATCTCAGATGGTCTTTCAGAGCTGACTTGCTGTAGGTGCTTGAATCATTGTTGCTTTTTTGGGGGCTGAGAAGGTTAAGGCCCCTTCTTTGTGAGAGCAACTGACTTTATTTGCCAGCATAACTCTGCTGAATGCCTGAAAAGCCTCAGCAAATGGATGGTTCATAAAGGACAGGTCAATTGTGCTGACCAGGTGGAAACTGCTCAGTATATCTAGGATGTTGTTTGGGGCTTTCCAGCCAGAACCACAAAAAGAGTAAGACTGGTGAAACCTCTCAAGGTCCAACATCCTATTTGGAGCTGGGTTATCTTCATCTGTACAGAGCCATGTCTAATTGTTTCAGATGTCTCCAGGAACAAGTTTTTCCATAGCTTCATAACCTCTCTGATTCCAGTGCTGCACTAGTCTTGTTGTAGGGAATTTTCTTTATATCTACTAAAAAAATTTCTGAGTCTTTTGTGTGGTGTCTCTTGTCCTTTCATTGCATTTCACTGAGAAGAGCCTATCTCTGACTTTCCCTTCTTTGAGCTAAGCAAACTCAGTTCTCTGTTTCTTCTCTTGCATGTTGTACCACAGCCTCTTAGCAGCCTTCCTCACTTTCCTCCAGATCTTAAACCTCCACATCTTGTCATGCACCAAGGCTGCTGCTGCTGCCTGTTGCATCCTCCTTTAGTCCTTCCTTATTCATGTGCAGCACAAATGTTTTGCTCCAGAACAAATCACCTGATATAAATTAGTCTAGCTTCTCTGACTTACTGCTGCGTAAATCAGCTGAGCATAGAGACCATGTCTTATGTGGCATTTCTTGCCTTACTCTTCCATTTCTGTAAATAAGTTATCCTAGACCCATAGCTAAGTATGCGATCAGATTTTAAAAACATTACGCAGCTGATAAACTGCCATAATGTAAGTGAGCAACATACTTGTGACCGAAGGGTTTAAGACTGGAGCATGCTACAAATCGTATCATCAATAAGCAGGGTCAGAAATAAATCTACTGATGGCTAAAAATGGTGAGATGTAGAGAAGTAATATAGGCAGAAATATTCAATGTCTGATTTTTTTTTCTTCTGCCCATGAACTAAAAAAAAAATGTCTTTTTCATGTAGTTGCAGATGGCATAGAAAAATCTACCATTTGCAGTAGAGAAAGAGCTTTAAAAGCATTTGTTAAATTTTTTTGCCACCTTAAGTCCAATCCTACTCTACCACAGCTAGTCCTTTTCTCCATCTAAATCTGCAGTTTCATGTTAGCCAGATTTTTTTTTCCTGACAAAAAATGAGACACCTTGCTCGCAAGATTGGTTGAGAGCTTCCCCCTTCTATGTTTCTACATTCTTACAATAAAGCTTGTAAGCTTTTAAATCTGTTCTAAACAAGATTAAATATTTATTTGAAAGCATTAGAATAAAAGGATTCAACTTCTTCAAAGATAATTCTAGATTTGAGTGCAGAAACAGTTCTGAGAATTTACGAAGTCTTGATTGACCCAAACCAATTTTTTAACAGGAAAACATTTGCTTCCGAAAACTTCTTTGACTGCCAGTGAGCTATGTTAGATGCATGTCCTCCTGCTTGCCTGCCTGCTTGCTGCCCTGCTCGGCACTGTGTTGCAGGAGATGCTCTGCTATGCCTAAAAGCCGGGATTGTGGGTTTTGCTCCCATGGCTTGCAGTCAGGTCCCAAAGAGCTTGGGATCTGGCAGTGGTCTTGGTACCGTAACATGAGGCCAGGCAGGATTGTTCTTGTGCTCCCTTAGCATGTGTAGTGAAAAGAGAAATTTGGAGCTGTTTGAGTGCTTCCAAGTGGAACTTCTCACTCGCTAATTCTGCGTATTATCACCTTGCTGCCTAATGAATGTTTTGAATGGCCTGTCACAAGTTTTTTATGCAAGACAAATTGACTGTAGGGAATGAATGATGATGCCCATTTTGTTTCATTATTAGCAGTAATATGCTCCATTTTTCAGTGGGGGAAGAAATTAGGAAAGGGGAATTGCTTATAAATAGACTTGTTAATTGCAGGGGGTTTTAGACCTTCATGGTAGCGAGAAAGTGATAGAAATACAAGCTTGCTTTGGTTAGTGAGCTTTTCGATGGTATAACTCTGCTATGATGCAGCTGTTTAATGCTGAGTAGCCACACTGGGTTATGTTTGTCTCACCTGGGGACAGTATCAGACTAGCGGTGTCCTTGACTCCAGTTGTTCCCAGACCAATACCCAGGCTTCATTTGCTGTGTATGTCCTCCCACAAAATCACAAACACATGCACTGGATTTGGCAAGACTTCAGCACATGGTTTGCTCTTTTAATGAATATCATGCTTAAAAGCATGAAAAGGGGCTGAGAAGAGATTTCTTCTCACTAGGCTTGAGGTGCCTTCCTTTAGGCAGCTCACTGAGGAGAGCCATCCAATCTTCCTTGGGAATTGCGTGAGGAAAAAGAGCATTCATGTGAAACTGGGACTGATGAATCCCTTTTTGGATACAACCCTGAAACCAGCTCAGATGAGGCACTTGTCAGATACCTTGAACAAAGTGGCGTTCTGTTTATTGTGTGTTTTTCAGCTTTTGCTTCTGAAAAGGTATTCACCTCTGACCTTGTAGCAAATCTACCAAGAGTTCAGGCTGAATGTAACTAGTTTCTCATTACATTTCTCACCCTTTGGGCTCTGCTTTGTCTCAGAAATTGTGCAAATCCTGGGACTTTGGTTCAGACTCTGTAGTCTGAACCACTGGCTACAAGGAAAGAATTAAGCCAAAGTTTCATTTTGTTTTGTGGGTTTGTTTGGTTTTTTGTTTGTTTTGTTTCTCCTCCTTTCTCTCCATGTTGGCTGTGTTTTGATTTTTTTTTTTTTCTTAGGAAAGGAATCTAAACACATTCTGTCTCCTCCCCTCTGCAGTAATTCACAGGCTGTACATGAGAGAGGTTCTTGGGAAGCATCTTGTGGTTGAGTTAAATCCGTGTGATACCTTGCCCATGCAAATCTAACCAGTCTTTTTGAGATGGGGGAGGAGGTTGAGGTGGTCTCAATTACCTCCTGTCATACCAGGATTAACACTAGCCTGGCCTGAGGTGCTGTAGCATTTTGAATAGTCCATTTCAGCAAAGCTGCTTTATCCTTCAGGGCTGATGTTAAATCAAGTGGTACCTGTCTCCTAGAAAGGACAGGTTTGGAAATGACACAGAGAAAAGGGAAGAACTGCTTCTCCTACTACTGTTACATGAAGACCCCTTTGTGCTGTGTTTGCTCCAGAGTGATGTCAGGCATAAAACTTTGTAAATGATCTATAAAATGAATCAGCTAGAGGATGATGTCTTTAACGGTCAGCTGGAAAATGGGAATGTTTCACTGCGTGCTGTCACTCAGTCTTTCCTTTGCACTCTGCCCATTCACAGGTGTCCCCTGGGCTAATTTGAACACCCCAAAGCTCTCAAGAAGTTTCAAGCAGGCTTTTGCAAATAAGTGAGTGTGTTACAAAGCCATGAGAAATGCTTCACAAATGTGGAAGGGGCGGTCTGAGCTCATGACTAAGGAACCAGACCAGAATATTCTTGTTCAAGGGCAGTTGTATGGGAAGAGACCTTGAGTGAAGTATTTCCAGTGTGTTTGTCCTCACATTTCTGCCCAACCCTCTTCCCATCTTGCCATATCCTGAGCTCCCTGGGACAAGGCCTAGTTAGCTCTATAAACTGAAGCACAAGGTGTTCTACAACATCTGGATACTCTTGTCCTGTAAATCTCAGTGGAAACAAAACCATGGTAATGCCTCAGCGCTCATTCTATCAATGCTGACAGTCCTGCCTTCTTTGAGCCCATGCTGTTAGAAGTGTAGCGAGAGCCTGACAGTACACAAATGTATATGCGCAGGGCAAAGGTCTTTTAATGACACACCGGGTTTACTTGGAATCAAGCAACAAAGTAATTAACTGGGAGGAAGTGATTGCAGTGCTTTAATAAATAAAATTGCAGTAAAATCGAATACTGAAAGATTTTTTTGTCCTGTCTAGTGCTACTTGTGAATGAGGAGTGGTGCTCAGGTCCTGGAACACTATCTCTTTTGGAGTTTCTTCATTCTCTTGACAGCAGAGACCACAGGGGTAGACACACCGTCAAGTTAATTAGCATCCTTCTGGCCATGGTCGCTGTCTGTATACTCTTAGCATATGGCAAATGCAAGAAAGTATGACTAGGCTTAAATCTGTTTCAGAACTAAACTGTGTTGTCATCTTTGCCATGGGCAAAGATGTGTTTGTGTGTCATTACTACAGTTCAGCTGGCCCACGGAAAGCTGCTGAGATGTGCTAGTTTGACTGCATGTATGAGCCCTTGGCACTGCAAAGGCAGTGATCAGACAGACTGATGGGTATGTTAAGGCTTCTGGGAGGCAGCCACATGCTACAGACCTTTCCTGTAGCTAGAAGCAGGTCTTCTGATTCTAGTCCAGTATCTTTTGTTAAAAGTCAGTGGGGTGGGCTGGCCCCGGGGTAAGAAGCAGAAGTGGCCACACAGCATGATGTCTCCATAACCTTTCCTTTTCCTTCCACAGCCCTTTTCAATCTAATTCCTGTGGGTCTTCGCGTGGTGGCAATCCAAGGGGTGAAGGCAGGTTTGTACGTTGCCATGAATGCTGAAGGATATCTCTACAGCTCAGTAAGTACTTTGCACTGTTGGGTGCCTGGAGTGGTTTGGTTTTGAAGGCGGGAGGGAAGAGACTGCGTTGAGACTTGCAGCTTTTTCTGAAAATGGTCACGTATCAGCAAACTTTCAAAGCAGGAAGGGGGGAGTTGCTGCAAGGCCATGCAATATTCACTTATCTCCACGGAGATTTGTGGCAGTTATCTTCTGACCTGTGAAGATACACTTTGTGTTCCTTTAAATAGTTACTTAATGTAGGTCACATCATAAAGGAGGTTGTGTGGTTGGCTAGTTAAGTTCCGGTTTCACGTTTGTGAAATTGCATGGACTGAATGGAATTACTTCTGAATTATGCCCAGATAACTGATCATAGGTGGTACCCTGATGGGTCATACTCTGCTTTTGCCTGCAGTGTAAATCCACAGCAATACTCTGACTTCATTAAAACGGTTCTGGACTATTCTGTTGGCAGAATTTCCTTGTATTTGTGTGGTCTTTTTAATGCATATAAAAGATAAGTGAGGCATTTTTTACTGACTAATTCCACTATAACTTTCTTAGATGGCATGAAAGGGCATGAGGTTATTCATAAGATTCTCATTTGAAGTAGTAATTGATTTTCACAGTGAATAATTGATTCAGTGATTTATTAAATATGGCAGGTCCTTTGCCAGAATTTTTTATTCTTCAAATAACTTTGCTCTAGTTCTACATAGTCAAAAGTGATAGTTAATAACACTTCTCATTTCTGTGGTTATGATATCTTTAAAGTGTATAGCTGAGATTCTAATCTCAGCTGTCTTTGTGTAAATTTACAGTGCAGCGATTCTGCTCTTGGCTAGGCATTTACTTTAAAACGTGAGAATGGAGATAGGACCAGTGAAAGGAAAACAGTTTGAGTTGATCTTATGCAATTTTATTAACTCTTGCCATCCATCTTTGTTCCTGGACTGTTTTAAACCACTCACACGGTAAGGATTTCCCCCTTTCCCTCAGAAGGCAACAAAACTCTGTCTCCGCATCAGCTCAAGGTAGAAAACGGCAAGTGGATGTGTTAGTATGCCTGGCAAGAGAGGTCTCAAAACTGGCTGCATGTCAAGAAGAGACAGAGAGATCAATCTGGATCTCTGTGGATGCCAGACGCTTCCTGTTCTTTCATAGCCCAGTAAACATAAATGACTGCTTCTAAATAAATTACATCAGTTTACTAACAATGAAAACTTCCTCTTTTTGTAAAGCTATTAGAGTCCTAGAGACAATACAATAACACAGTACTACACTGTGCTGAGGATGTTCTTCCCCCCAGGCACACAGTCAGGGGAGTCTGAACTGATGTTTTCCCCTGTGTTAGTGCAGCGCTGGGCATAAAGTGTCCTGGCCTGGTGCTGGGGCTCCTCATATCACCCATGCCCTCTAAATGAGGACTACAGGAAAGCAAGGTGTGTCATGGAGCCACATCCAGCCTGTGGGGGGGATGTCTCTTTGAGCAATGAGGAGTTAGCATTTCTTCTGAAAATAAAATAGTGCAAGGTAGGGAAAGGTGTGAGGCTCAGACAAAAGAAATGCAGAGTTGGAAACATGACAGTGACTGCTGAGAAATTAGAGATGATGCAGAGGAAAAGTATCTCTTGTTAGGAGTAGTGAGACAATATAAAGGGTATAGGGATGTAACAAGAGGCAGTGGGCAGCGGGAGGACTGTGTGTCCGGGAAATCTGATAGTCATGAAGTGTCCTAAAAGGTACCAGATCATACAGATATTCAGGTGAGTGGTTTAATGGGGCCTGCTTATTCTCAGCAAGTGTGCCTGTCTTAAGTAGGAAGGTTAATCAGGGACGGCAAAGGATGCACTGTGATGGCCAGTGGTTAATGAAGTAGACCTCATTACATACCATGGCTTGACGGCATTCAGCTCTGTCTGAACTAATAAGTGTTAAACTGTTCGTTTGATCAACATGATCCAAGGTTTCTGCTTGCAGTAAATAGATACTACTGGCCCATCTCTTCTCTAGGGAGATGGAATGTGCTGGACACGATTTTCTTCTTGCATTGACTGGTGTCTGTCTTACAGCAGTGAATCAATGAATTCACGTTGCAGACCTCAAGGCAAGAAAAGAAACTAAATTTGTGGATAAAGCCTGTTAGAAGCAGGAAGAAACTCATAGCATCAAAGACAAGGGATAAGACCAGGGTCTCATAAGAGAACTGGATATGACCGAGAAAAGCTTAGCCTGGCCAAGCAGTCTCTTTTGAATGCTACAGCTTCCATTGTGGGTCCAGGATCCTACTCCAAGCCAACATTTGGCATGTCTGTGTCAGTCTCAGACACTGTGCTGGGGAATTGCTTTGGCAGGACTTGACAGTCTGTTCCTCTCTGGGGTGAGCAGGGCCCCCGGCCATTCTGCCCAGACCTGATTGCTGCGCATACCAAAGGACATATCATGCCTGTTCTTGTGCTTAGCAGACCGTAAACTACAGCTTTGCTCTGTCTCGGGCCAGTGTTGTGCACAAACTTGTTTTTTCACTACTCTTTTCTGAGAAGGGACTTGTGAAAAAAAGAAATGGATCGATATTCTCCATAGATAGTGTTCACTCACACGGATCGTTGATAAACGGAGTTTTGCTGCTGCTTGGCTGCCTGCCCTGCTCTCTGTTGCAGGCCTAGCCCTGCTAGGACTTTTTATAACACCCTCAAACCCGGGACTGCTTTCAGATAAAATGTGACTTTCCAGGGATTTAGTATTTTTTTTTTCTCCTCTTGAGTCCAATTGTGGCTGTAACTGAACACATCATCACTGTGGGTTTGTTCTGGTTTTGTCTGATGGTTTGTTTATTTGGTGATATTTAATCTGTGTGTATCAGCTGAGACCTTGGCTGACATCCTCTGCCCTGGATCAGTCCAGAGCCTATTATCATCTTGGTCTCAGAGATGGTTTGTGCCAGCTTCTCCTGAGTTTGGGCCAATGGACTCTTGAATGAATTGAGTTTTTAGAATAACCAGCCCTTGGAAAAAGTCTTCCTGGTGCCCATGAGCCTGAAAGCAGGGCTGAATGGTGTCCTCTAGAGCCAAACTTGGTGATAAGGCTCTTTGTAGAAACATGCAAGACCCTCCTATATCTTTGACCACAGTGGTACCTTCAGCAGTGAGTTTCCTTACTTTTTCTGTTCAGTTAGGGCTGGCTAGGGACAGTGTAGGGTTGGGTTGCCTGGGTTGAAGCCAACCATAGATCCCTAACCAGCTTCAGAAGCCTAAATGCATTAGATGCGAAAGCCTCTTTGTCTGGGAAGCAGCTGTTTGACTTGTGCATTGTTTACTTACAGTAGGTACCTGATTTATATTTTTTTTTCCCCAGACTAGCTTATTGCTACCTCTGAGGTCTGCTGGGAAATTAGGTGCTTAGTAGGCAAGAAAATCAGGTCTTGGTCTGAGGCACCTGGCATTGCAGACAGTAAGATGCAAGATGTGTCTTCCTAACAAGCTGGTGGAGTCACTGGTGCATTCCCGTTTCTCATAATGTGGAGCAACTGTAAATTCCCTGATGGTGCATGAAGGTTTTTTTCAGCATCCTCTCTGAGGAGTGACATGACTCTCTCCTGAGGATCCACTGTTAGCATTTTATGCCAAAGTAAAAGTATACAGAGCGAATGAAGGGCAGTGGATATTACTTTTACTGTCTTAGAACTTGGGAAGCTGAGGCCAAATGCTGGTTGTTGCAGAGGAGAGAGAGATGCAGAATAAAGAGGTACGTCCTGCTCCAGTGAGTTTACAGCCTAATCGTAACGGGAGAGGACACAGAACATGCTCTCCTGTCTCTATCCGGAGTTAATAGTTCCACTACCAAATTAATTCCTACTCCTGTAGAACCTTTCTCTGTGAAGTTTCTCTCCTTGGTGCCCAGATTTCTCTCCGTTATCCCTGCTGCAACAGCTTACAGGGGCATGGGGAGGGGAGTGCCTGGAAGTGTTTTGCTTGAGTGGCAACCTGGTTGTCCTGGAGCAGATGCTCATTTTGGGGCTGTACAGCCTCCACAGGCCACCCAGTCACTCCAAGTACACTGAAATTGCAGCTCTCAATGCAATAATATGTATAATTCAGTGACTTTACAGCTGGGACTGGTCTTGCCCCAAGTGCATAACACTTCTCTTCTAAAATGTACTGCTCTCAGATACTCCTTGTTGTTTAAGTTCTAATTATTTTTGAAACGGCAAATCGTGATACATAATTTATTGGAAAGACTGAGAAAACCCTAGCAGAGATACAGAATACAGAGGGGAAAAATTGGGTCGTTTGAGAGCTCAGTATCATTTTACCATATAAACCTGTGAGTCTGAAATGCTGAAACTACAGCTTGGATCACTTCAAAGATTCCAGCTAATAAGGGAATGATTATGGACAATAAAAAAAGGTTCTAAACAGCATTGAAAAAATCCAAGTCACGTTAAGAGCTCAGTGTGTCTTTGCATTTTCTTCTCTGCTTTTTTTTCCTGCTCTGTCATTTTGCATAATAAACATGTCTTGCATAATAATAAACAAGCATCTGGGGAAGTATGTATATTAACTGTATTTTTTAATCTGCTTGCAATGCTATAATGATTTTGCTACAACTCCTCTAGGGTTGCTATACTCTTATTTACATCATTTCAAGGTCAGGGACTGGAATCAATAATGCTGTATTCTCTTCCCTGATAGACTTGGGGTGTTGAACCTGTTCCTGCCAGTGTCACTTCTTTAATTCCTATTTGACCTCCAGTGGTGCTAGCTGATTCTGTGAGAAGTACAGACATCTCCCTGGACATCTTTCCTTTTGCAAACTTTGCAAGTGAGCGCGCTTGCTGGGGGGATTCCCTGGTTTACATGCCTCATTAGGGCGCCAGGTCAGTGGAGAGAGAGAGAAATCTCCAAAGGCAAAACACAGCAGGAGCCCCATGTGATGTGCTTTTAATTTGCCTCCAGAGTATCCTCTCTTCTTTGCTGGCTGTTTTAAAGGGGCTCGCTGACTGAAAGCATTAACTGGAAGATATAAAACTCCTCCTGTCCCCTGTCTTATTACTAAATATGGAGGGAACAAAATGGATGTTCAGGGAAGCAGCTGTGCTGAGGAGAGCTAGCCCCTGAGGATAGATTCCTGCCTTGCATCAAACGTTCCTAAAATACAGCTCGTGGTGGGCACCGTGGCATGCCACCCCTTGTAGGATGGAAACTTGTAAACACAGCTATCAATAGCAAAGTGGTCCCTTTTCTCTTGGTGAGGTGCCACTGCCCACATTCTCTGCTTTGTTCTCAGGAGCTCTTCAACAGTCCAGCTTTCCTTTCAACTCTGTGGAGTGAGCTCCCATGTCCCATGTGGATGACTAGTGCGAGTTGGGCAGGACCCATGCTGACCCACACCAGCTCAGGAGTTATTTGGGATGTTGTAAGATCTAGCAATGGGTATGACCTCGCTTGGCAGGACCACCTGGACTGCTCATCAGATAGTGAGAGCCAGGACAGTGCAATCCTGCGATGCTTTTTGGACAGGTTTGCCATCTGGCATTCTGTTAAGGGACCCGTATTCCCTGAACTTTCTTAGCTCGGAATCATGGTGAGACTCCTGTGGGAGGGAGGGAACTGCTCTGCACCTTATATTGATGTCCAGAATGAGTTAAACCAGACTTAGCTTTTGCCTATTTAAGCAAGAGGTGGTTCAGAAGACAAAATCAGTAACAGCAGGATCTAATCCTGTTTTCCGAGCTAGCTGTTCCTTGTCTTATATGATTAAAGTGCAAATTGTAAAGAATAAGTCTGCTTCAATAAGAAGTGACTTCTCTTAGCCTTGGTTGTGCAGGATATTTAGGAATGTGCGATATTCCCCACCTCACGCTAGCTGGAGGAGTAGGCATGGGACATTCCTGGGTTTGAGCAGTGGTCTGTCAGTGTTGAGATGCATTATGATCTTTTGCTGAAATTTCAGTTTGGAAAAAAAATAGGGGAAAAATGCTCCAGTGGTGCTGACTCATCTCATTTTGACACTTCCCCAAAGAAATGTTACAGATTCCCATTTTGAATGAATTTTGGTATTTTATATTGCTTTACTATTCCTAATAAAATCAGACCAAAATATTTAGATTTTGGTTGAGTAGTTTGATCCCATGTGATGTTGTTGAAGTGTGGAAGGGGAAAGAGAGTAGAACATTGGTGGGGAGAGGCTTCTCTAGATTGTAAGGAAGGTGAGAGTAGAAATCACGGAGATGAATCAGTTGTAGCTGCCATCTTCTGCACAGTGTTCATTCTGCTGATGTCTCTGAGGCCCAATATACAGGACTAACCTTGGATGAGCAAGTAGGCAAAGTCTTTGGAGCAGGTACTAAGCAGCAGTAGCCTGCACAGAGCTTGCCCGTTTTTCTCTCGTCTGGTGTATGTGATCAATTAACCGCTGTAGGAGAAATGATGAAGCTAAAGCAAAACAGTTGATGGTAACACAAAATCTGAGTTGAGTTTTGGAAGGGAACTCTAGGAAATATCTAGACTGAGGATGGGACAGTGTACAGGGAAGCCCCTAGTTAACAGAAATGGTGTGTGAGTGGAGGACTTACCCCAGCAAACCATAACTGAAAGCTGACTGTGAAGATGTTGCTCTGGAGAGGCAGTCACAGCAGAAGTCTCCTTCATTGCGTTCCCATTGCGTCCTGTTGGTTGGGGAGTGCAGGAGCAGACAGTAACTGAGCATCTCTCTTGTGTCTCTGGGCTAATATTTTGCCTTTCCTCAAACTCTCCAGCCTATTTTGCTTGTTTTTAATGCCATTTATCTGGTGTCTGTTTTTTCCATAAATAATGGCATTTTCTGTTTTCCACAAGTGAAACAGAGACAAAACTCTAGGACATCAAGGGTGTCAGTGGGACTAATATTAACCTTTTATTTGGTGGTGGAGGGAGGACAAACATTGTCCCGCCTGGGTCCAAGGCTCTGATGTGAAAAAAAGCAAGGAGTTCTTTTGAGTGAGGACATATTTGGCTGAAGTCAGGTGTTTGCTAATGAGGAGATTTGGATCTACTTTCTGATAACACCAAACTCAGATATAGAATGAATAAAACTAGTGAATGGTATGCCTTTGCCAAACAGTAACTAGTGGCTCTGGAAGCGAAAGCAGGAGATATAACAGTCATAGGCTAAGGAACACAAGAAAAAACCTTACTGACTGTATGCATGTAATTATAACCCAGAACCAAGGGACAGAAAGCTTTAAAAATGGGGAACATTGTTGAACTGTAATGCGGTTTTCCAGGGCAATGGAAGAGAAATTCAAAGTACTTGGGCTGTTTGAAGCCAGAATGGCTGAATCAGTGGGGAATGTAGTGTACTGTAGCAGAAAGGGCTGGATGGAAGCCTAAGCTATCCTCACTTTCCTGTGAAAGGATACTGTCCTGACTAAGCACTTGCAAAGCAAAAATAATTTTCTTGAAGTCCCTGAATCATGGCACCCGAGTTCAAGTCCCATAGCTTTTTGTTACCGTAGATCCCAAGATACCGGGCAGGCTTCTGGCTCCTTTAGTTACATGGCACAGTGCCTCACAGGAGCCTTCTGAAATTGGTGGGGTAAACATGCTTGGTGGGAGTTATGAGCCTGGCCTGAAATGTGCTTATACAAGATCTAGTTCAGCAAAGTGCTGAAATTATGCCTTGATGCTTTGCTGAGTCTGTGCTCCCCAGTCTTCCGTGCCACAGGGATGTGGGCCCTGGGTATTGCCAGCCACCAGCAGTTGCCTTTTCTGGCATCTTAGCTGAAAGAGCCACTCCTTACTGTCAGGGAAACGCCAAATGTACCCAACTTCTCTCACCATGAATTCATGTGTGAAACCAAGAGTGAGGTGGAAGGAGTCTGTTCATGCTACTGGCAGCCAGTCACTGCTGTGATGTGTTGCATGCTGACAGCGTGCTCGGCTCTGCGGAGTGCGTGGGCTGGCCGGCGCGCTCGTGCCAAGGAGCCGGCAGTCTGTGCGCGAGCGGGCAGGAGCGGAGGGGCTCTGCTAACAGTGTTGCCCACAGGCATCCTGGCAGCAGGGCAGGCAGGCAAGACAGAGCTTTGGACCCACTCCAAGGCCTCCCGGTCCTCGTGTCTGGCCTCATGATGTACGAGGTGCACCAGAGAGGCCCTGCAAGGTGTGTCTGCTGTGTGGGCTGGTTGAGGCTGGGCCTTGTGGCACGTGGGTTCGAGGGTGGCTGAAAGGTAGAGCCCACGCTTCCCTACCTACGGCACCCACTTTACACAGGGGCTGACTTTATTTGAAAAATGCGCCTGGTCCTTCTGGAAGGCTCAAAATGTCAGCCCTGAGGGGAAATGGCTGTTTTGGATCTGCGGATGGTTTATTACTGGGGTGTTTAATTACATTATCTAATTTGTAAATTTTTTGAATGAATGAATATCTGCTGCAAGATTTTTTTTTTTTTCCTGGAGGAACAGTACAGGAGGCTCTAAGATTGAGACCCACAAGAGTTTTGAGGTGCTGCCACCCAACACTATAGGGACAGGCACGTTCTTTAGGGATCCTCAGCCAAATGATAACACTATGGCGTTGCCATTACAGTAAAACTTTTATTTTAACCTGAGCCCTCTGCAGAGCGGGTTGTTTTAGACGTTAACCAGAGCTTGAGCTCAAATGCTCTGGGGCCGGAGCAGGGGATGTCTGGCCCCGGGACTCAAGCCCTGCTTCGCAGCAGCTGCCGTGCCAGGAGAGGTGGGTACGTAACCAGCCTGCCCATGGCTAATGGTCACCTGCCTCACAATGTGGGGTGGGGGTATAGGGCACAGTCATGGATGCAGAGTTATGAGGAAATGGGAGATTTTGAGAATTCCTGTAGTAAAGCCATGGCCTTTTCTGGGTCACGAATAGGAAGAAGAAATCCTTGCTTTGATGGAGGCTGAGCCTGGATGGGATGGTTCAGAGCAGAGTTTGGACTTGTGGCCTGGCCTTTACAAGTTTAAATGAAACTATTTCTGCTGCACCAGCAGTCATTTGTAGACTACTTCTCGTAGGACTAGGAAACCAAGTAATCATGGCTGGAGTGTTACCCATTAATCCCTTTATGGTGTATCATCGCCTTTCTGCCTGCTGTTAGGTTACGTGCTTGACCTTTTACTCTAGGGACTAATTGCACCTGCTTGCCATTTTGCTGTTCTTACACCTTCCAACAGCTGCTGCTCTTCACCTTGTTCCTGTCATCCTTCTTCCTTCTCCTTAACCACTTTTCTTAATCTGTTGTATGTTGTATTTCAGACAACATACCCGGACCAAAAGATTCATCTTGGTGGGTGGACATGACATCAGCTTATGCCTGTGACCTCCCCTAAACCTCTTGCTTGATTAAAAAGGGGACGTTCTTCCCTGCTGATGAACTACAGTTGCATCCTTTGCTGTGTAGAAGTAACTGCTATACTGTGGAAAAGCCTGACAAGCCCTGAAACTTCTAAATTATATTAATTTTCCCTCTCGAAAATCAGTAAATCCCTTGGCCACACATATGAGTTGCGAATTAATTTGGTAGCTTGACATCTCACCATCAAGAAGGCAGTAAAGAGACTATGAGGGTGCAGAGAAGCAGTGTCTTGGGAGCAATGGTAGCCTTTCATACAACTCTTTTCTATAAGTTAGCTAAATCCCAGAAAGTTGAAAGTATTTTAATATTTACAATGTACTCTTTAATTGCCCAAATACATACCTAGGCACCAGCCCCATGTTAAAAGCTTTCTGAAATGTGAACGCCCTCTTGACATAAATCAGACATGGCATGATGATGGTAAGTCTTCCTATCCCCTTACTGCTATCTTCCTGAGAAGACTGAAGGATCGACTTGTCTTTGTAAGAAACTTTCTTGGGTCAGCTGCTCTGAAGGCTGTGCATCAAATGCATTATTGATAACAGCACTTGGGAATTGCATGCACACCTTACAGGCTCCCAGATGCTGTCTGGAGCACTGCAGAGGAGTTACTGCAGCTGGACAAAGATTGCCTGCTTCTCTCTAAAGCCTCTGAGATAGAAATCTCAGCATGATTCTCCTGTATAGCCTTTTGTCTTCCACCACTAAATCATTGTAAGCATGGAATAGAAAAGAAGAAACTAGGACCTTGGGGATTTTGAACAAGGCTAATGTCCAACTTTCTAGGCACGTGCTAAATGAGATGAGCAAGATTTAGCCTGATTCTGACATTCCCACAAGCACAGTGGCCATGCTGGGCTATTGCTTGCCCCAGCAGGA
>NW_009694721.1:39578-47547 GCF_000703405.1 Apaloderma vittatum
TCCTGCTGCAGCATTCAAAGCCTGTGCACTCATGCTAGACGTTGTGTGCCTTTTAAAGTGACTTACTTCCCTCTCCTGATGGATTAAGGAGTCACCACATTGTTCTGTATTGCTCTACATTGGTTCACGTGCATTGCAAAGAGGATCTCCCCTTCCTCCTGAAACTACATAACTACCATTGGTAGACCTAGGGCAGCTAGTTTGTTTTGAGGTTTGGACTGTACTCAGTGCCAAGGAGAACCATCACTATCTGCAGCTGGAGGATACCAACTGTTTCCTCCAGCCTCCTGTCCTGTACTGTGCTTGTTTCCATGCCAGGTAGATGGCTGCAGAGAGGACCTTGCTTTCCAGAGCAACCTCTGGCTGGAGAAAGGACCTTTGGATCAGGAGAAGAGTGCTGTGCAGTTGTGCAACCAGCCAACTCCAGCTGGCATCCATAGGGTTAGTTGTTGCCTTCCTAGTTCTTAGAGGGAAAAGGCTTACAGCTGTTACACTGACATGCCCAAAACAACTTCCATTGTCTTGCACCTCTTACTGCTGCTGTGGACATTTTCACTCAGCAAAACCCTTCGTTTTCCTCCTTGCCTCTCCTTGCGTGCTCAGGAAGCTGTAGCTGAACAGCACTGGCTGTGCTGTCTTACATGATGCGCTGTGTCTTTCCTAGCTCCTGCCTGTCTGCATCTGCACAGGATCTCATCCACAGGGTATTTCTACAGATGTCCTGTAGACACCTGGTGTGATAGGAAGGTATCAAAAATGCCACTGCTGTCCAATGCTTCTCAACCTGTCTGGGAACTGACATGCCCTTATTCTGGTTTAGCATGGAAAAAAACTTGGAGGCCTTGTGTAGGGACTTCTCGTCTTCCTCCTCTTCCTATTCCCGTATACAATGCAGTGCTCTGCCCTAGCACACTGTCTGGAAGTATTGAACCCAGAGGCAGTCATGTTGTCTCCGGCTGGAGGTGGTGAAGCATTACTGCAGGAGTCACATCTATGACCTTTGTTTAAGGGGAAAAAATATAAAGCAGACCAGAGCTTTGCCAGTCCTTTTGTGATATCCATGGTCCTCTTGCACTCAAGATTGTTTCCAATTTAAACCCTATCACCTGGTTTGTGATTTACATTTACTGCCAGTGGCAGAATTTTTCCATGGATGCTAGGGAATCCCACCTACACTGTGGTGAGTGGGGAACGGAGCAGAAGGAATGACTTTAGAAGTACTTGAGGGAAAATGAGAATCAGGGTGGTCTAGTGATGACTGTCAGTGTTGGATTGGAAGGAGGAGCGTGCTGAACACCAGTTTTTGATAGGAGACCAGGTCAGAGAGATGCTGTGTCACTTTAAACTCTGATGGGAGCACCACACAAATACTGTGAACATAATGCAGGACTCAGCCTGCGGCTCCTGCATCTGGTACATAGAGAGCCATTAAAATGCAGTTCTTTTGCCTAAAGCTACATCTCGTGATTGGCCTTCAGGGATGTGCTCGTCTGAGGGTGTCTGGGTCATGTGGATCATTGACAGTGGAAGGAATTGACTTAGCTGGGGCTGCAGAGGCCAATGGCCTGGGCCCCTAAAAGAATCTTTTGTCACTTATCCGTGAGTTGCTCCTGGGCTCTCCCACGCTCTCAGATGATTTTCCTCTCATGCTGGGAAGCTTTACCACATAGTTAAGGAAACTGAGCATAGGAGAGTGATGTGACATGCCCAAGGTCAAGCATGGAGACTGGATTATGCCTTCTGTTTTTCCTGATCCTAATTCTTTGCCTTAATCACAATCTTTCTTTTGTATCACTGTGATTATTCAGGAAACTGGTGCATCAGCAGCAGCACAACTTGTTTGTGTAGTATCTTGTGTCTGAGTAAATCAGTTTGCTTTGAAAGCTGTGTGCTGTGTAGGCAGAGCTTGCTTCTCCCTCTCTGTTTTCCCATTTCACGTCTTTTCTGGCTCCTCAGCATTTATGTCCCTAGCAATCTTCATTGGGGATAATGGGAGCAGGCAAAAGAACCGCAGGAGAGTCCTACTCTGCCAGCCATCTTCCCTTGCACATCTTAATACCATATGTCAAGTGCAGTTGCTCAGGGCTCCACAGGTATCTCTTTTCAGCCACCCAAGGAGCTGGGGCTGTTTACAGTGTTAACTTCAAAAGATGGCAGGTGGAGAATTGGAAACAGCTGCTGAGAAGCTCAGGATTGCAGCAGTGCTCTGGAAAGAAGTACTTCTAATGGGCTGATGCCCCCAGGAGCTGAACAGCCAGGTCTTGTAAAAAAACCATTTGCGGTAACAAAATCACACATGGGTTTTCAGACAATTTAAAGCCCTGCTTTCAGAGGTGTTGGGCACTCAGTACATTCTCTCGCTCTGAGATGAACACAAAGGTGGCCCTTGTGGGTCCACTTAATGTCCAGCTCCAGTAGGTGCCACTTGTACCTAGGAGTAACCAGTAATGAAGACAGCAGGTTAGCAAGCCATCTGACCACTGACAAAACATCTTCTTAGGCCATCCAGGCATGACCAAGGACTTAATGAAAGCTCTGGACTAAACTCTGCACTGTAAGTTTTGCTTAGAGGTGGACTGGGTGTGACTCAACAGAAAATGTTGTTCCATAGGTATTTTTAGTGGTGGCAGCATGGCCGTAAAGCATCACGTAGCAAGACAATGGTGGAAGGACCAGTACAGTTTCTGTGGTACTGAGGGATATTTCAGCTTCTGATGTCTCTGCTACTGAGTTACATCTAGAGCAAACCAACTAATGTTCATGTAGTCATAAAACAGATGAATGTATTTACCCCAGCATACCTGAGACCATGGTCTGCTCAGTCATTGAGTAATGTGTAGTGAATGTGTCTAGGCTCATGCTACTGCATATATAGGAAATAAATTCCTATCTGAGGCATTGGAATATGAATTTTCAATTATTTTTCTTTGTTAGTAGTGTTTAAGGATTTAGTTTAAAACTGGTAATTTATTAGAAATGGGAAATCAGCATGTCTTTCTGCAAAGTCATAGCAAGCCCCGCTTTTCTACCAGAAAGCTCCAAGCAGTTTCTGGAAAAAGGAGAGAATTTCCCACTTTCTTATAAAAGAAAATGGAAGTGTAGAAATGGGAAAGATATCTGTTGGTTACACTTCTTTTTGGTTTGTAACTCCTCCATTGCAAAAGCAGGCAAAGCACCCATAGCCTCAGTTTCTTGCATGGCACTGACTATAAATTCACAGGGAGTTTCAATTTTTTCTGTACCGCCATGAAAGTGTTGATCTGTATTTCAGGTGTGAATGTCTCAAACTTTTTAATCTGCAACAATCTCTATTTTTTAAGGAGCTCTGAGAGATGATTTATTAAAGTATTTTAACTATTTTTCCATCTCTAGGAGTTGCTTGCAGTGAAGTTCTTTATGAAAGTTTATTATTCAAATTTGGAGGGAGGGAAGGAAATCAATTTCCTCCTTTAAAACTACTTTTTTTCACCAACTCTATTCACTTATCACTCTGCCTTGCCAGGATTATTCTAATCAGATTTCACATTTAAAAAAATAATAACGTAAAAATAATTCTCTCTTTCAAGTATTTGGAGGCTTAAGTAAATTAAGACATCGATCAGATTCTGTTCACTGTTGCAGCTGTGAATACAATGCAGGGTACCTGGTGTGGCTGGGGAAAGAATTGTGTCTAATATGTGGTTTTTATCTTTGGAGAAAGGCTGGAAGGGAAGATTAAAACCAGCCTCATCCCTAGGAGTTGTTTGGCTAAACCTGTGTTTCTGGGTGGTACCTGGGATGTAGACCTGCAAGGCATGTGGACACAGCCCAAACCAATGGGGGCAAACAGCAGAGAAGAGATGCTTGTGTGGCTACAGGAGGCTCTAGCGACCAGACCTGCCAGTCCGGTGCTTTGCCACCACCTCTTTCACTGAGCTCTTTCAAAGGGGAACCAAATGTCCGAATTGCTCGAGTGGCTTTGCAAATCTGCCTTCCACCTTATGCACCAAAATAACAGCCTGCAGCAAGGCCAGCACAGCTTCTCTGCATACAGCTTATTTCTGATTTGGCAGCTGTTTAGGAATCTTATTTGCTATACATGTCAAGACTGATAGCGCTGCTATGGGGCTTATGACCTTGGCCATCTTTTCATTCTTCCTCACTAAGCTCATTACAAGCTCCTGAATTGTCATCAGGCTTTTGCCAGGAGCTAAAATGAAAGTGTCTTTCTGTAGCTACTGCCACGAGGAGGTAGGTTCACCTTTCAACATGAAGTCTGGGCTTGTGGATGTGGTGGAGGAAGGCCACTCTGATATTGATTCTGGCTTCTTGTGTTACAATCTAAATGTTTCTATTGAGTCTGACAGAAAATAACTTTGTATTCCATCGGTGAGATCTTCTTGATAGTGGCTGAAAGATGATAAAGATGTATGTTCATACTGAGCCCGGAAAAGACAATAGACAGGCTCCTGACAGCAGTCGTTATTTTGAAGGTCCCAGGCACATGAAACTTGGCTTCAATAATGAAATGGGCCTGTAGTCAAAATATGAAAAACAGGTTGTGTCCCTCTTTGTGGAGGGAAGGCAGCTCTTGTATTTAGGGTGCCAGCAGGACAGTTTGCAGGGTTCATCTCCCTGCTCTGCCACAAATGCCTTGCCTTGACTACACGATTCAGTTCAGTTGCCTAAACGTAGACAATCATCTCCCTCTCCAGTGTGCCAGCATATCCTGCCTGGCCTTGAGAAGACCATGGATCTCCCTTAGGTCCTGTGTCCCACCTGCCAGCCCTGTGCATGTCTTGCATTCCCCAGGACATCTTAGATGTCACTAGAAAGTTATGTTTAGGTAACTAGATCAAGCCCTTAATTTCTCTGCCTCACCTACTCATCTATATGGTGGAGATAAGATTTCTTTCCTACTCCCACAGTGTGGAGATAAGAACATCAGTGATTGACAGGTGCTCGGGTGCTATGTTGAGGGCACTGTGTAAGAGCTTCAATAGATAAGAGAGTGACTGCATGGCAGCGTGAGGGTGTTGGGGTTTTTTTGCTTTGTTTTTTACCTCAGAAGATTTTCTCCTTCACATGTCCTTTTCCTATCAGGTTGTTAGTGTTGTGAGAGAGAGATGAGCTCACATGAGCCTCTCACACCTGAAGCCTTCCTGGATTGACACTGTTCCAGATCTAGCTGCATTTTTCTCCAAGCCCAGCTATCCTGGCCCTGTTTGACCTATTTGCCCTGCATTACTCAACTGAAGTATGTGTATACCTCAGCAGCTTCCATTTGGGAAATCTTTCTTATTCATTAAAAAAAAAAAAAAGGGCAAAAGAAAGCTCTTGGTTTTCAGGTCTGCCAAGATGGAATGGTGCAGGAAAGTAGGGAAATCACTATTTGACTTCAGAATGGAATAAATTGACCTGGCATCACCTGAGAGAATAAACCCAGCACCTAGCTATCTTATTTTTCAGCTAAATCACTGTTCTGGCACCTAGTTACTTCATTGCCAGTGATGCTGTAAATACTTGCAGCTCTCTGTGGCTTCAGTGGGATTTCAAAGTAATCACCATCCCTGCAGTTCTTTCCCCTTTTATTTACAGATTTCAAAAGCTCAGTTTTATGCTTACCATTTAAGATTCTATTTCCTGACATCCATTTGGAGACTTGTCCAAAAGAAATTCTCTGTAACAAAGCTGCCTCTAAGGGAACTGAATACTGAAAGTCTCTGGGACATGAGACCACACTAGCATATGTGCTTTAGTCACAGCTATAGACCCCACTGAAATCTAGGGCAGAGTATTAGGTCATCTCCTTCCTCAGATTTCCCCCAAAGAAATCAAACTATTATTCTCTGTAGCAGAGGACAATGGGAGAGGTGGGTACTTTGAGGTCAGCAAGAGGAAGCTATGAAGACCTCTGCACTCTTCTGCACAAGCTTTAGCCACACAACTCTTGGAGAAGAAACTGAGTAACCATGTATGTTTTTCCAAAGACCCTGTGAGAGAGTCTGAAGCATTCACTTCTTAGGTCATTATGTCCTTTTATTTGTCTGTCTTCATTTTCACCGTGTCTCCTTTCTTTATATCTGTAGTCATCAATCATATGTTCAAAATGCTTAGGTATAATCTGCTCTCAGTGGTGTCACTTGAACACATAAAATTCTTTATGGTTAAGTTTCTCAGTTTCTGTGAACAATACATTGATCTAGTTATCAACAACATACTTCCCCTCCTGCAACTCTTGAATCTCAAGTCACTGAAACCTGCAGAAAATGAGCAAAATCCAACAGAGGCTTCTGAGTGTATTTGTAAGTCACTGGCATTTCATAGATTCTCCAGTCATTTTTATCTTTTGGGTTTTTACTGAAAACATGCTGAAGAGAAGGCCACAACAGCCATTGCTGCAATACCACCCATACATTGCTAGCACTTGGAGTCAGGAGCCCTTTGTGTCCACTCAGTTCTTACTGTGTGTTTGTCTGGCAGGTTCAGTGGCCTTATACAGTAACAGTCGTCAAGGACACAAGCACATCCTTAATTTAATAGAAAGACTCTCGTATCTCCAGTTACTTCTCTGGTCAAATACTTGGCTAAACTGAGGCACTGTTTTCCTGCAGGAGATCCTGGAGGACTAGCTTTTCATCTAGATCTCAGGGCACCTCTTGTGCCCTGCGAAACTTGGCAGCATCCATCTGATGAAAATATCCCTCCCTGCATCTTTCTAACTCATCTCTCTGTAGGAACCATCTGTCTGTCTAATCTTCCCAAGCACTAACGGATGGCTGTGCGTAAGAGTTTGACCATGCAAATAGAGTCCTCTAATGATGAAGCCAACGATGCGATGCTTGCATGGTGAGCTCTGCGCAGCCTTCCTAGGCAGCTGCTTGCTTTCTTTCGCTACTCAAAACTGCAGTATAATTTTTAAAATTAACGTCCCAGTTGCTCCTAATCTTGTGATTATAATGCAAATATTGACCACTTTTCCTTTGAAAAATTTGTGGAGAAAGGAAGGAGGAATGCCTCAGTTGAGCTACATTGTCAGCTATACAAAGCTAAATCCACATTCACTAGCACAAAGATGAATTTACATACTCAGAATGGGTAATTGCATAGTGAAGAACAGCGTGTGCATGCTAGGTAGGTAAATTATAATACTCTGAGGCAGCTGGAATGATAATGTTGAGGGGACAAGCCAGATTTACATATTTGAAAAAGTGGGCTTACGTGTGGTTCTTGTTCATTTAGATAAATCAGCTAATGTATTAGCTTAATACATGATGGAGACAATAGTTTGACTCCTCAAATATATATATGTTCAGAGAAAAAAAAAGATTTAGAAAATTCTTTCAGTAAATAGGGGGATTAACACAAATCCAATAAAAATCTGCAGTTTTTATTTCCCCTGTTCCAATATTTTCTGGCTTGAAAGCATTTGAAATTGTTATTTACTGATTAGATACCTTTTTACCTACCAGACATTTTTCTTCTTTGGCGGGGTTTCTTGGGATTTTTTCTGAGCCTCTTCTGATTTTCTGGGTAATAAAAGTGAATAGTTCTTTAGTGTGTGACTGTGGAGTTGGCAGAAAATAACTGTGCAGACTGTAAAGGAGAATTTCTTTAACCTGATCTTTAGATTTCAGTGCATAAATGAGAAATGCGTTCCTGAATGTTTTCAGCCTTCAACAATTCCATAAATAATGCCTTTTCAGCCTCACTGACTGAAATATTCACTCTTAAGGATCCATCAGTTGCTTTCAAGTTTGAGATTTTCTTTAGAAATCTTCATTGCCCAGAACAACAGCATTTCAGTAACTTTGTTAGTCTGTCCCCTTTCTGCTTAGGACATCCTATCACCCTTGGTTTTGGAATACCTATAGATTTCTTTGAGAAAGCAGTTGCAAGATAAAAAGTGTAACTGAACCAGCCAGTTGGACTTTCTGTGGAAAGCAAGCTGTGAAGCCTCTGTGTCTTGGTTTAGAAGACAGGGGAAAAC
>NW_009694722.1:0-1786 GCF_000703405.1 Apaloderma vittatum
AAGAACTTCTGGGTTTTAATAAAAGAATAATTAAGGTGTGATTTCAAAAAAGAAAAACAAAACAAAAGACTCCAAGAGATAAGCTTGACCCTAAGATAGATTTCTACCTAACATAACAGTCTCAAATCTAAAACAGCCCTTCAGAACAGAGTTGTTGTTAAGATGTTTTCTTCTATTTTTAAAATCACTGAGGAAAAGCAAATTTTTCCCATTATAAGAGCATTAAACGGTCTGGAGTAAATTTACACATTACAAGAACACTACCCTCCCTCTTGGGAATTACTTACGCAAGGCATCTTCCTCCAGCCTGCCTTGTCTCTCCCTTTCTCCACTAAAACATGAATAACTTGTGCAACCAGTTTTGTCCCTGAAGTGAAAGCACCAAACATACCGTGACATCTGCTTCACTACAGTGTTGCTCTTCAGGTAGAAATCACTAGGTATCGTTAGAGCCACTGCCACTGATCAGAAGTTGATCTCTTATATCCTAGCGTCTTTCCTAAGGAAAGGGTAAAAACAAAATAATAAAAAACCAAAGTGTTTTTGAGGACAAACTGAGATTAGGAAAAATCTTATACTTGTCTCTTAAAGTCCACAGACAGGCCCTTTGCATATTGAGCTACTCAGCAGCTCCATTCCACCTGTCTCCCCTCTACTACAAGCGGGAAAGAACTAAACTAACAAAAATAAAAATAATCACCCTGTACACCTGCAACCTACATTTTTTTCCAGCACAGCAGTTTAAAGTGCAGGCTGCCTCCAAACACTTCTATTGCTGCTAGCACCCACATGTTCACTCTCAAATAAAATCATACAATAGTGAAAAAAGATATTTTCCATCATTATTGTCGAGTTTCATCATCGTCATCATTCTTGCCACCAGTTTGGGGTAGAAAAGATAGAAATTCTGTTCTCAAGGGCATTGGTCTCATCCCTAATAAAATTCAATTCGGTCTTCATTAAAATTACACGGGTTTTGACATAGAAGGTCAAGGCATGGTGAGCTCCAATTGTTTCCTGAATGAAAACTAATTTTCCAGTCACTGTCCAAAACAAATTATATACAAGCATAATCAAAGTTAATTGAAGAATGCTGAATGGTTTGAACTCATTAAAATCCTCACAGATGCCAACGTTAAACATCCTCTTTGCTGCTTCACAGAAAAAAAGCGTCTTCTTTTACCTTGCAATCAGCTATTGATATAAGTGGGAGTCCAGCAAAACTAAGTTAATAATACTCAGAGCAACTTCTACAGTTATGTGGAGGTAGCACATGCATGAAACCCCTTTCCTGTTGGTTTAGTATTCTGCATTTCAGATGAAATGCTGGCCACATACAAGTCACCAGGAGTTGTATAGTTAAGAGTTCCAGGATATCACTTGTGAGCCACAGGAGTACAAGAACTCATCTGCACACAAGTCCCAGCACTCCCCCGTAAACACATACCAGCCTGTAACTTCTGGTTCAACTAGAGCTGTCCATTGGAAAAACGAATAAAATGGAGATTTTCAAGTGAGAACCTAACCTAGTGGCCTTCTATGAGAAGGTCACAACATCCATAGACAAGGGAAGAGCAACTGATATCATTTACTTGGACCTGAGCAAAGCCTTTGACACTGTCCCGCATGACATGCTGATCTCCAAGCAGATAAAATAAGAGACTGATGGATGGACAACTCAGTGGATAAAGAACTAGCTTGACGGCCACACCCAAAGAGTGGCTGTCAATGGGTCCATGTCCAAGTTGAAGCCAGTGACAAATGGAGTTCCTCAAGAATCAGTACT
>NW_009694723.1:0-13716 GCF_000703405.1 Apaloderma vittatum
CACTTGGCCTTGTTAAACCTCATGCAATTAAAAAATGTGACACACCCTTGGTCCCTGTCAGTGAATACCCACAACTGCGCTGCCAGCTTGGGGCTTAGCTCTGCGTAACCTTGCAGTAGATCGTGGCCCCAGGTGCACATTTGTACAGGGTATTATTCGTAAATGGGTGTTTTGGACTGGATTTCATTCTCCTTCCAGTCCCAAGCTATCCTTCTGTATGTCTACACTGGGCTAGACCTTTCTCTCTTCTTCTCTTCTCTCCAAAAGCTTTATGAAAGAATGAAGTGCAAAGCTTGGCTGCTGCACAGTTTGGCCCATGTTCAGTAATTTCTGACAGAGATAGCAAGATGCAACTACTTACCTCAGTGTCTTTAATGATGACAAGGAAGGAAGAGCTGTAGCTAGTTTCTCCGCACCCACGTCTGTTATCTTATTCTGTGATAAGCTACAGTGAGTCAGAAAGCTTTGTTAGTTGAGCATATTTATTCTGACTTATTACCTGGGGAAAACTGGTTTTTGATGTCTTTTTAATATAATTTGGACAGTCTGTTTAGACCGAACGCAGGGAAAATACAAATTACGACCCTTGAAAGGAAATGAGAAATTGCCATAGGATTAAGCTGTTACTCTAACAAATGTACAGATTATGTCCATACACTTGTTGGACTTCCATGCCCATGGGTTAATTGTGCCTCTAAGTGTTAACACACAGTCCCTAAAGGCTCTACATTTAATGTATTTATTTTCAAATTTTCCCAGAACTGTTAACCTTGCACTTACTTTAATACTTCGAGTGATGTCAGGGCTGGAAAGACTTCAGATAGACTCTTTGCTCCTTCGTCTCCAATGCCATTTTCACTTAGAGCATCAAGGCTGGGTGAGGACAAAGAGACAATTAGCTTTCCTTTCAATCTAAATTTCTGCAGTTTAGTCACCTCAGAGACCACTCTCTCTATCTTGAGAAGCTCCTTCTCTGCAAGAGCCTCAATAAGCTTCTCTAATAAGCAGCTTTCTGCTTCCCAAATTTACAGCTGAAGAATTTCTATATTTTTTTACTAGTTGAATGGCTTGACCCATTTCCTTCAATGTACAAGATTATTAAAATTATTATGAAATAGCTGTGTTCCAGCTATGTCGAAATGAGATTGCCTGCACCCACGGAAACACAGAACTGACAAAATCCAGCAGAAGCTGTAAATCCCTGCCTAAACACCTCCTTCTCCACCAGCAGCTGCACAGCACCAGCAAAAATACTGAAGTTAATCCTCAAATTTCACAGTGCTTCTGGTTCAAGAGGGAGAAATAGTGAAGTTAATCCCCAAATTTCACAGTGCTTCTGGTTCAAGAGGGAGCCTGTTCTCAACCTGGGGCAGACACAACACACTTTTTTTCCTTCGAAACCTCAGCCCCGGTGGGGCTCTGTGCTAAACCTTTCCCATGAGCTTTTAACCATGGAGGAACACACAGGGAGGTGACTGAAGGGCTATTGAACAAATCACTACCAAGTGTCATAAGGGAGGATGAAAAGCTCTAGCTTTCAGTCCTGTTATATTCTCTAAAGGCTTTTGTTGTTCGGTTTGTTCAAAGCCAGTAGTCTTGCTGACAAATAAAACGTTTCTTGTGTACCTGAGCTGCCCCACCATGGAGGGCTGCCGAGGAGCAGTACCAGTGAAGTTAATCTTTAGCATTACTCACTCTAAATGCTGAAGTGATGGAAATGCTGCAAGAATTTCCACGAGTTTTAAGAATCCCTGCAGGCCACATACTGGACCCAGCCTGGAAGATAAGAGAGCCATGCAGCACTTTTTTTCACATGCTCAGAAACAGAAAAATTATGCATTTTTAAGTTCTTCCCCTACAGCCCCATATGAAGTGCTCCTCAGAAGCAGCCATTCCCGACCATTTGCAGCAAGGATTTCTGCTTTGAAGCTTCCAGAATGAAGACCCCAAAAGGCCAAGGTCAGACAGATCTGAGTTTCTTGCACAATATTATAATCTCGATAACAGAAATAAAAAAGTAGTATCTTTTTTTTCCCCAAAAAACTATTGGCAATTCAAATGTTGATCAAGATCAACAGCTTAAAGCATGAACTCAACTCCAGCTCCAAGCATTTGTCTCTCAGGCACTAACCTCTTCTTTGGAGTTTCCTTGGTATCAGAACAAGATCAGTCTAGTTAAAGGAATCAGAATTTTAAATAAAAAATAAAAATCAAAGGGAAAGTAGGAGCGGAAATGAGAAGAGCAAGCAGCATGAAATCAGAAGTGAGGTCAGATGTGAAGAGCAGGAAACAAATGAAGACTTGATGAGGGATCTCCATTGCACTGGTGCAATTTCTGCCCAGGGAGGATATTTTAAGCAATAAAATAGCCTTGGGGGCTCCTTACAGTTTGTGGGGGAAAAGAAAATTACTATGCCTGATTTTTCAAGTTAGCATTTCCCAGCCTTCTAGGAAAATGGTGCTAATTATTTTATTTGGGAAGCATTCTCTGACTTTATTTTTTCTCATGGCCTAAGCTCCGATAGGGCAGAATAAAATGCATCAGAAGACTCAGATAGAAAAGCTGAGCATTTCTGGGGAAACAGTAGCTCCCAGATAGTTGTATTACAACCAAGATACTTTATGTCCTGT
Organism: Apaloderma vittatum; assembly: GCF_000703405.1. Taxonomy (NCBI): domain Eukaryota; kingdom Metazoa; phylum Chordata; class Aves; order Trogoniformes; family Trogonidae; genus Apaloderma; species Apaloderma vittatum. Next base: position 2,632 of record NW_009694723.1, read on the forward strand.
GGCACGAGATCCACATCTGGTGATAAGGAGCTAACTTGTAGTAAAACCCCACAAAAGGGATAGAACCATGTCGATCTGTATCACTGCAGAAGTGATGTTCTTTGAGTCTGGGCCATAACTTGATCAATCGAGCTGAGAAAAGCAAACCAGCAGTAGCTGTGGTTTACTGAATGCTTTGCCAGAAACTCACTACACAGTTCAGGGACTGTAGCCAACATTTATGACTCTTCTCAGTCTTCAGTGTAATGGTTTATCAGTCAACAGAGAGGTCTATCACTTACGCAAATTCTAGTTTTCTGAGGTTTCTGAGGGCAGGGATTTCATAGCTGCTGCAACCAGATGCATCTTCCACACTAAATAAATCACAGTAGAACAGAGTATGGTAAATACTTCAACAACCAAAGCAATGCTTTTAAAAAAATTTTTTAGTAAACTTTTATAGGAGATAAACCACTGCTGCATTAACTGAGGAACCAGGAAACTTCAGCTCCAACTCTTCATTTGATTCATTTTAATCTGATAATTGCCTTTCATAGTGCAGGTATTTGCTTTGTTCTCAATAAAACTTAAAAATACATTCTCTTAAATCAAGTATTTACTGCCAAACATGAAATTTACTTTGTGCATATTTTAATCAAAATACTGTGCCGTGTTAAATTGGCACTCACCATTTTTATTTTAAAAAATCCAACCAAAATATTTCATTCATGCATGCTTTTAAGTGCAACCAGTCCCCCAGCCACACCATGACCAGGAGTGAAACACGAGGCTTATAAGATCGCACAAGACAAGTTTTTACCTCCTGAGCTAAAGGACTGACTCAGGTCATTTGTGACTGGTGCAAAACAAACTTTCATTTCTGGTCCAGGTGCTGCGGGGTGGGGAATCAATTAGCCCTGGTTATGTAACTGGAAGCAACCGGAAGACAGCACGTGCAGAGATAAGACAGAAATCTGAAGAAAAAATTGACAGCTGGGTTTTTTCTTGGCAGTTTTGATAAATATTGTGAGTGGTGCTGTCATTGATCCTCCCTGCCATGACAAGCATAACTCAGTGCAGGGGGAGAACACCCTGAGACAGTCCAAGAACTTGCAGGGCCTCAGTTACGGCTCCCTTGGACTAAGAGGACTCTGGTCCCCAGCACTGTCAGTGAACTCTCATTTTCTTAAATCCCTGGTAGATGAAGAGGACTCCTGATCATAAATGAGCCTACCAGCTGCTCATCTTCTCCTGCAGCTCTACAAGGTCTGAAAGGTCACTGACGTCCTTCATTGTCTTTGCCTTAAAGGGATCAAGAACAAACTTCTCTGTTGATACTCTCAGGAGTTCGTAGTCTTTTGCTTGTTCTAAAGCTTTCCAGAGCCTGACTGTATCACTGAGGGAGGCCCTGTGAAGTGACAAAACACGGAAAAATCAACACGTACGCCTGCTGTCATTGCATGAAATCCTCATCTACACCCAGTCCTGTGAATGACACTGTTATCTGCAAAGATTGACCAACCTGAACGATGCCACATTCTTTAGGGCAACCAGGTGTTTTAGCCCTCGCACGTCAATGCTGCTGTTCCGTAAATCCAAGGAAAACTCTTTTTTTGACCTTTTTAAAACAGAATGCAGTACATGGACATCAGGTGGTGTAAGAACTACATCCAGAAAAGACAGGTGTGGCTTCAGCCTTAAGGACACATGCTGCAAAAGATAATTGCTTTGTGTTTCATAAATGCAATGCAAAAGCTCGAGTAACCTCTCCGGCCAGAGCTCATTGATTTGCAGCCTTCTAACATATTTCAAGAATGTTTTCTGCTTCTTGGTTGTTTGGTTTGCATCCTTATTTGAGAGAGAGCAGAAGTAGGGGTCATCCTGGAGGAACAACAATCCAGCCAAAAATCGAGGCACTAATTCTAACCAGTTATAAGGTTTTTTCTTCTTGGATGAAAAAGGCAGGTACTTTGTTATACTTTTATCCTTGATGTCTTCTGCTAACATAAGGTGAAGAGCACCCAAGAAATTCTGAATGACAAAATCAGAAAATGTGCTCCCAAACTCTTCTTCTCCACTATCTGAATGCATGAGGAATGCACATGGCAGGAAAAATCCACATTTCAGAGCAAACTCTTTAACTTTCTTTGAAGGAAGAAGATCGCTTTTCATGGCGTTTTGGTGCTTTTCCCCAAGATACCAGGCTACGTGGGCTAGTGTAGCAAGACTCTCTTGACTTTGCACGGCTGTAACATCTGTTTGCACAGGTATTACCTTCTGCTGAACAAATTTCAGGAAGACTGCAGTAAGAGTGGAAGGAAGGCTTCGGTCTCCCGTTCCAAGTACGGCCTCACAGAGAAAACAAACAAATCGACACATAACAGGGCTGTAACAATGACTGAACAAGTACTCACTCTCTTTGATTAATTTCAGTGCACTCCCACAACAGGGTAATCCTTCAAAGTATTTGGTTATGTACAGTTCTCTCTGCTGAGGGGAAAACCCCACTATTTCAACAGTCTTGTCCACTTTGGACACACACTGGAACACCTTGTCTTTCGGTCTTGCTGTAAGTAATAATGTACAACCATTGAGTAGCTTTTTTTGGATGAGCCCGGAAAGCAGCTCCTTTACACGGCACAAGTCTTGTTCAGGCTGGCCAGTTGAGCAACGAGGAAAATTCTCATGATCGTGCAATCCTTCAAAACCATCAAAAGCCAGAAGGACTTTAGCAGGATTTTGCAATATGTACTCAAAGATCTCTTTGCTTCCCTCTTGAGGCTTTACAAAAAATTCAAGCAGCAGATCCTTCAGGCTGTATCGCTTCTCAGGCAAGCTAATTTGTTTGCAGTCGAACCAAAATACAAATTCAAACTGAGGAAACTCGCCGTTGGACCAGTCCTGGCAGATCTTCTGAACAAGAATGCTTTTGCCCATTAAGCACCACAACCACTTTAGTCTCAAGGTCTTTACCTCCCAAGTTTTGAAATATTTGGCTTGTTTGAAGGGCTGTCTTTTCCTTCCCTTGCAGATTGCAAGTGACCAGCTCCTTTTCCACTGTTTTTCCACTATTCTTCCCATTCTTGGTTTCAGTTTGGGATTGAACAAGCGTCCCATCAACAAACAGGTGATCAAGAGTTACTTCACGCTCCGTGGCCACAGATTTGCACATGTCTCGGAAATAATCCATAAGTGACGTACGGAAAGCTTCGACTGGCTCTAAAGAAATAAAAAGCACACACAAGCTGAAGAAAGTCCCCAGATCACCACGTTACTTCATGCTGCTTTAGGTACGGGATTGTACGATCATTAAAAAACATCAGTACCCATAGAGCATGCAGGTTCTTAAAAACAGGAGTGCAGGCACAATAGACACTTTCAGACCTCTGAACTGAGTAATTCTGGAGGTATCTACGCATAGGATAAAGCCAGCTAAGCGCACTGACCTTCTGAGTAAGCACTACAAGCTAGATGTCTAAAGGCAAACAAGCCTGACATCTTACACCCGGGAATTGTGCTCAGACACACTGAATAGCTTCACCAATTGTTGAATGACAGTTCCTACAATGAGTAGCTTTTCTATGTGGAAGGGAACATAGAAAAAAATAGTCAAAAAAAAACCCCTGGAAGTTTGAAGTTCAAGAGATCTAAACTCACTTGGTCTTTTGAAAGGTTCTTCAGAAGGAACTATGGGAACTTGGGCTTCTTTGAACATTTCTAAACCTGGAGAAACAAAACAATATACTTGAGGAAGACACCTAGATAGTAATTGATCTGGCTTTACTAATTTTACCAATAAGAATAATGCAAATTTTCAAAGTGCATTGCAACATATATTTTGTGTCATCCAGAGAAAGAGCTATTTGTTTATTTTCCAAGGGAAAGGAAAAAAAATCCTCACGCAGGCCCAGTTCAGCTGACGTGGAACTGTTGCAGGCAGTATGGCACCAAACAAGACAACAGTTGTTCCAACAGTTGCGTGAAGCAGAAGACCTACCCTAACAAGGTGACATCAGCTGTTCTTTTCAAATGTCGGCGTTTTGCATAAATTCATGTGCACACATACGACTTCTTTATGGTGCCAAAAGCAAGAGCTGCCTTTTGTTATTCTACACCTTGTAACCAAGCATTAAGGATGAAAGTCACAGAGAAGGGACTACTGCTATCAGGATTCATCCATTACTCTTTCTGACAAAGTTTTCTTTGTTCTTGCCTGTTTGTTTTCACACTAATGCAGCCTTTTGCACTTGGTCGGATGAGAAACGTCCGCTGTACACAAAGCTACTGGGAATTCTTCAGAGCAAGTGTATTTTCTACAGACTGGTAATGAAGGAGTATCCGTTTGGAGCTTTGCAGACACAGGACAGAATTTCAGTTGATAGAATCTGTAAGAAACCCAACCTCATCAACAGTCTCGCGGAAGCCACGCCCAGCAGAGATATGGAAAAAAAGAAATCCCCAAAAAAACAGGTTCATCTCTCTAGGTTGGTATAAATATATTTATTACCATAATATCTGGTGCATCTCGATGCAGAATGTGGCTTGAAAAAAAATACAACTCTTAAGGGGTCAGAGATCTGGAAATCAATTCCTGCCCTGCATGCCAGCAACAGAGGGACGGTTGCAGCTCAGAGCTGCCTGCAGCAGGGAAGCACCCAGAGACTTCTAATAAGCAAGTGCTTTTCCCAGTGAAAGAATACATCTGGTATATAGTTCTCCTCCTTGCAGAAGAAAAATTGACTTGAGATATTAAATAAAGAGGGAACATGCCTGTTTTCAGGCAAGTGTCTGGATTTTGTTTACTGTTTATTAAGTAAGAATAACCAAATGGAAAGCCAAGCAGAGCTGTGCTGAGACCTTTTGATGGGGAGTAGGATTGGTCAAATCATTCAGGTTTTAATAATGTTTAAAAAAAGGAAAAGGCACTGGCTCAGGAGCTTATGTGCTTTTTTTTTCTGGTGCAGTTGGAATTTTGAGGTTTGTGACACACTCACCTACGTTGTGCTGCTGTAATTCAGGTGGAATTTAGTATCGTTTATTCACACAAACAGTACCTATCGTTTGCAAACACCTCCCCAAACCTAGGGGGGTATTTGCCTATTAACGCCCGCTTGAAAATGTCGCTATTTCGGGTGGTGTTGGCCACCAGAGGGCAACGAAACCCTTGTACTGAGCTGCAGGCAGCCGTGATCGCCAGCGTACCCAGAGACGAACTAAATAACCACTGAAATCAAATTCCTTGTTCTAACAGCTCTCTGAGAGCTGGAAGAAAAGGGTCTGAGGAAAGTTTGTTACCCCCAGGTGGGACTGTTACACCCTGGTCTTTAAGCTTTTCTGTATATTGGGCTTCTGAATTGTTCAGTTAAATAAGTCGTTTCTGTTTGGGGGCTTCCGTATCAGCTGACTGCAGCCTGGCTTCCAGCACTGAAGATTTAAGATGCTCAGGCCGTGACAGCACCAGCATAACTTCCACTTCTGATGGGGCTTTTGTGTTGTTTTAACTAGACAAGAAGACTTCTCTGAGAAGCTTGGTTTTGTAGCAAACACAGTGGATTGGCGGCTTAACCTGGAGCTCTTCAACCCCTTATCTGCTCTGGATTTTGGATTAGACTAAACAGCCAGTGATCAATACAAAGAATGAAATGCCTTTAATTTTTATTTTCCTTATGCAGGTCAGTATCAGTAAAGCCTGAGGGGAAGAAGTGGTTTTGGGTAAGCTAAAGTACGGTATATATAAAAATTCATTTACTACTTACCACATAAACTAACTGCAAAACTTGGGGATATCAATGTTTCCATGGAAGATGACAGCACTGGCAAGAAACAAATGACAGTTTTCAGCCTATCATAGCTATCAGTAACTGAAATGAGAGAACTTAGTGCTTCGTTGACAGCATTGACTTCCCAGTACTTTTTGTCTATTTATGTGGATAAGAGGTTATTGCTCTTACCTGGATATATTATAACATCAGGTGTGCCGTTTTCAAGAACAAAGTTAATTATCTGCTGAGGAGGATCTGCGAAGCCTCCGCTCTCTTGGCTCCCTTTCACACTGACAGGTAGACACTCTGGAATCAAAGGTGCTGAAAATCCTGAAGCGAGTGCAAAATAATTACTCTTCTGTTTTTAAAGGCTCCTGGTTTCTAAAGGTTTCTAAGAAAGAAAAAGCTTTTTAAAAGCTACTTATCCTTTTGGCAACTTGTGGGCATATATTCCTAGTGGAGAGTTTATGAACCAGAATCCATAGGACTACACGAGGTCCACAGAATCCATTAAAGAAAAACTCTTAATTAAAAGGTACAATGCATGTGAAATACAAGGGATTACCCAGCTTTTAGTGACCACTGGTTTTCAAGAGTCTAAAGAGAAATTCTATTAACATAAGGAAAAAATGCTTAATGCAAAGTCTGTAAATGTATGGACAAGAAAAGAGAAAATGTGTAAATATTGCACATCTGAATTATTCTCACCACCCTTTGCACCTCATTCTTCCTACAAAACTGTGCATCGTGCAGCTTGTACAAGCCGCGGGCAAGCCCCCTCCCTCTGAACGCACCCTGGGCAATTTTTTTGATGATGCGGTGCTTGGAATTTAATGAGGCGTAGCTCTGAGCTTCTGTCGGAGCGACAGAATTTCTTCTGCTACTTTGTGCTGTTTCAGCTAGTGTCAGATACTTCAAGACTTCTAACTTATCCACTGCCTGTGGTTTGTTTCCAGAACTGATTTAACAGTGAAAGGTGTTGAACTGTGTCTTTGTCATCAGCACTTGCCTGTGTCCCTTGAGCACTCTCAGCTAAACGGCACGATCAATGCAAGGTGGCTACAGAGCTCGCTTGGACTAGTACTCAGCTTTTTGAAACAAAATTCAAACCTAGGTTTTGCTCTATTATTGCAAGTATAATTCTCCCACAGTCCTTTAGAAACTTCTGGATGAAAAGAAATCAGAACAAAGTTTATTAATGAAAATTTTGTGATTTCTCATTCTTAAGACAAGTAAGAAATAATTTAGATTAGCCTATAGTAAGTAACTCTGTTCTCATTCATTAACCTGCACGTCGGTTAAATGAAAGACTTCTGTTTCATTAGGGGCAATGTACTCTTTAATTTCTCCTGAATATTTTTCATTCTTTTAGCGAGTGCCACGCTTTTAAAATGTTCGATTGAAACAGTTGCCATATTTGTTTTCCCAGCCATTGTTTCTGGTCAATGACCAGATTTAAAAGAGAGTTTTGCCCTTACACAAATCAACCCACGTACAAGCGCACACCTACAGCTGTACTCTACATACCAGGAATGAGGAAGCTTCTTTCCAACACACCAGTAGCAGGAACAGAAAGGGACACGTGCTGGTTAGTCAGCGAGGTGGAGGTCACTGGGTGGCTGCTGAGGGGCATAGCTAAGAAACTGCCATTCCCTGTAGACAGTGCAGGGACTTCCACTTGAAAAAAAAACAAAAAAACCCAACAAAACAAACCAAGAGGAGAATGTTATTGCATTGCTAGAAGTTAAGGGGGCCAAAGAAGAGGTCTCAACAGATGTAATGAATCTCTCGATTCTGAGCACTTGCGCTTTGGTTTTCCAGAAGCAAGAACAATTCACAACAGCTTTCTGGAATTTACTCAGGTCTCAAAATCTAAAATGCATTTATGAAATCCTGCAGTAGATCACTCTTTTCCCATGCTTCAGTCTGTGAATTTTCTTTTTCTTCATCTTTCCTGGCCATGTCCTCTTTCTAGAAATCTTCAGATGTGTTTAGATCGAAACGATCTTACACACGGACAATTGACAGATAAGACATAACAAAGCCTCAGACTGGCTGTACTAAGTTTCCCAAGCATGGTTTGGTACCTTAATATTGCACAAGATTAGAAAGACGCAAGTACAATAAAATGAGGACCTTGGATCTCTGCTTAAGACACAACAGTGCTTATAAGGATAACTAGTCTGCGTTAAGAGGGTTCCCCAAAGAACCACCACAAACACCTGACTTCTAAAAGATGCAACTTACGTGCAGCACATGATTTTTTCTTTCAAGAAGAGGATAAATGGGGAGGGAGACTCATGTGCACACTGATTTCCTGTGCTTATCAAAAATCTCTTACGAATCAAGTAAGACACACTTGCGTATTTTAAACTAGCCTGCTGGTTTCCTTGGTTTTGCCACAACCTTATTCTCAGAGTTGGTTTTGCTTTTCTTTCCCTCTCCTGTCTGGCAACAATTAAGTCTCTATTTCTCATCTGCAGTCTAATGTCTTACCAGGAGCTCCATCCCCATGTGGGTTCTGTGCCACTAGAAGTGTGCACTGGCACCTGGAATGCAAGCTCTCTGGGGTGGGATGTGTCCACCTTGTTTAGCAGGAACTGATGTATTATTTTGTTACGGGAATCTTTCATTTTTACTGTTTTATGCCACTACAAAACACAGTACAACATATTCATCCAAAGGTGATTCTCTCACGTGGATTTTGGAAGAGTATTTTGCTGGTTTAGCTATGCCCAAGACACCCATTTAGGCTGTTACTAGGTAAGAACTTTAGCATCAGTCTACACTTAGAGAATGAGTTCAGCCTGCCTGCTGGCCACAGGTACGGCCTAGTAGATGGTCTAACAGCCAGCAACACGTAGATACTTCTCACACTCTGACTTTGGTTTGAAGGACTGCATAGCATGGGCTGGGCCATGAAGCTGTCCTTTCACAGTTACTGTGTTCAAAGGGATGTTTCACTCGATTTTTGGAAGCTGTCACACTTGGAACAAAGAGGAGCAAAACCAAGAAATGTCAAATGATAGCCTGAGTCACATCACTCACCATACACAAAAGGGGGACATGATAAACATTACAAAATTTGGCACTGACCCAATTCTTCGTTCTTTTGCTTTCTTCTTTCAGATGGATTTAGAAAAGTTCAACTGTGCCTCTCCTGATGCTAAGGAAGTAATTTTTCTATGCCCTGGCAGGAACATATGCTTCTGAACCATAAGGATCCAACTGCTTCCATGTGGTTGGTCCTAAGGTGCAGGGTTTGATAGCTACTGATCAGAAGGCATGGATTTGTTGCATCCTGAATTACAGAATCACAGGATGTTGGGGGTTGGAAGGTAGCTCTGGAGATCCCCCAGTGCCACCCCCTGCCAGAGCAGGGTCACCCAGGGCAGGTCCCACAGGAACGCGTCCAGGCGGGTTGGAAAGTCTCCAGAGCAGGAGACTCCACACCCTCCCTGGGCAGCCTGGGCCAGGGCTCCAGCACCCCAACAGGGAAGGAGTTTCTCCTCATGTTGAGGTGGAACTTCCCATGTTCTAACTCAAACCCGTTATTTCTTCTTCTATTGCTGGGCAGAGAGTGTACAAGAGGTGTACAAGAGTGTAATCCTACACTTGTAATTGTAATTCTACAATTCTAATCTGCTGGAACTAGAAACATGAAAATACATGATGCTGCTGTATCATCAAATCTACCAGAGCAAGCCTTCCCTGGAAGGTAGGGTTACAATATCTAACAGAGCATCAGACTTTGAAACATGAGACAATATTTGTTCAATAATCTTTTCCTATTCAACCAATATCTTACCAATTTTCTTGTATTTAGGCTCTGAAGCACCAGAGCAACTCTCTGCGGAGCCCAAGAAGCCTGAAAGAAAGAGAGGTGAAAGGAAGTGACAAAAGTTGAACCAGTTCGGTAAATTTAAGTTTCCACTGGGAAAACTCACTTTATCTTTTTAACACAGAAGGGAGTGTTATCCGTTTCAATTCAGCTATTTCAGAACTGTACAGGTCCAATGTATAAAACATGAATGTGAAAAGCCTTATATTATTTTGCTCTGACCACGAACTTTCAATTAGGCTGCAGATTTTTGTGCGACTAATCACAGATTTTTGCTGGTTTTGCTGTTGAAGAGCAAGATCATGTTTAATATCATGTTACAGGACAACAAATTCTGCAAATTGTAAAGAATGTGCTTGGGGGAGCTGTTTTCACTTCCAGCCCACAGGACAAAGTCAGAGGAAGCACAACGGGCTGTATCAGTTAAGAACCACCTGAGAGGTGCATTGAGGCTGTGTTAAAAAGTACTGCAAGGTAAATTTAGAATCCAAACACTACAGCTTTTCAAACTCTCACTTACTTCGTTTGTGACATTTCTGCGCCTTCATGTCAGCAAATTTCTCGGTGTTTTCAGCAGATGTTTCATCCAAATTGAGGTTCCCTGCTAAAAACATGAAATATTGCCAAATGTCAACTTTTGTTCTCCTAGAATATTACAGAAAGAGGTAAAAGCAAGAGAAACGCACCATCAGGCAATAAAGATTAAATATGCTTCAAATAAAAGCTAAAAACCCAACTGTGTGATATAACACATATCCAGACAGATATAAATTAGAAAGCCCACAGAGCTCTGAATGCAGATCCTGTCACCCCGTGCTAGTTTTTAAAACTGTGAAATATTAATCTAGTGCCATAAATTCAGTGGCTATAAAACAAGTACTTCTCAATACTTTAATGATGAGCAAGGGATAAAATATCACAGCCGTATCACAGTGTGATCTCAGCACTAGTAGTTAATCATTTTATGTATAAAAAAGGATTAGATCCTTTAAGAGACAGAGTAGAGGGTTCTAACCAGATTTTATAACTGATATAACTTATAACAGATGTTATCAGAACTGTGAAGTTGCCCACACTATTCTTCTATCAGCAGCAAATACTTAAATACTAATGCTGTATCTCATTTCCTCTAAAAACAATATAAATTTTGCCATTAAGAGCACAAAAAACTCCAAATTCTAAACATAGCAGGGAGCAGTAAAAGGCATTTAAAGAAGTCATGTGAACTTCCTGTAGCCAGAATTGTCCTAGGGCAGGACTGACCTTTGGTAAGCTATTTCAAATTGCTTTGCTCAAACATAAAGATATAGATATTCTGTGAATCTTTCTGATTGTACAGATTTCCTGAGAGCCAGATATCAAAGCTTTTGTGCCACTACTAAAACAATGATTCTGTACCAAATGCCAAGCAAGTATCTCAGGTCAAGTACTGAATGAAGGAATCATTTCATACGTATATTCATAGAATCCTGGACTGGCCTAGACTGGAAGGGACCTCAGAGA
>NW_009694724.1:0-1301 GCF_000703405.1 Apaloderma vittatum
GCAAGACTCTACACTTTCCCTTGTTACATTTAGTTAAATTTCTCCCCGCCCAGCCCTCCAGCCTGTCTAGGTCTCTCTGAATGGCAGCACAGCCTTCTGGTGCGTCAGCCACTCCTCCCAGTTTTGTGTCATCAGCAAACTTACTGACAGTGCTTTCTAATCCCTCATCCAGGTCACTGATGAATACTCTCTTTGTAATTTCTTTTGTTACAAATGTACTTACATACAGAAGATATGAGTGCTACATAAAGGTAGGGAAAAACTAAAAATTCAAACATGGCTGCATTAAAAAATATATAAGTATCTGTTTCTATCCTTATACATAAACTTTCTCCTTCCCTCAAAAGTCACTTTGTCTGTGAAAAATAGACTGCCATCATTGCCAACAAACTTGAAGCCATGCGTTGCAGTCCCATTTGAAGCCTTTGCTAATTGATTTTAATTAGAAGTCTCTGTGTCTCCACAGCCAAGGCAGCTGTGGTAATGAGACCCTGGCAGTTGTGGCTGTGAGTGGGAAGTGACAAAAGCCCACCCAGATGCAGCTGAGAGGATCAACACGAATTCTGAATGTGTTTTCACTGCAGGAAATTAGGAAAAAAAATCATGGCTTGTTCCTGGAGGCTTCCAGTCTACCCTGAGATATTATATCTCTAGGGTAAAGCCTGACCCCACTTCATCAAGAAGAGCTTTGGCACTGATTGTAGGGAGCCAGGGCATTGTTTTCTTACCATTTATGACATCCCAGAGTAGATTTGCTTTTCTCTAGATGTTAATGAACAAACGAACTCTTCAATGTGAGAGGTAAAATGCTTTTTTTTTTTTTTAACTGATCTGTGATTTTTGGAGGTACAAGTGACAGACTGGGCACTTGTTGCTCTGTTATAATCAAATTTCTTGTGGTCTCTCTAGATATCAGCAAGGCATTTGACACCGTCTCCCACAGCATCCTCACAGCTAAACTGAGGAAGTGTGGTGTGGATGACCAAGTAGTGAGGTGGGTCACTAATTTTTGAAGGGAAGAAGTCAGAGAGCTGTAGTCAATGGAGTAGGGTCTAGTTGGAGGCCTGTGTCTAGAGGGGTCCGTCAGGGGTCAGTGCTGGGGCCAGTGCTTTTCAATGTATTCATCAATGACCTGGATGTGGGATTAGAGAGCACTGTCAGCAAGTTTGCTGATGACACAAAACTGGGAGGAGTGGGTCACACACCAGAAGGCTGTGCTGCCATTCAGAGAGACTTAGACGGGCTGGAGGGCTGAGCGGGGAGAAATCTCATAAAATTCAACAAGGGTAAGTGTAGAGTTT
>NW_009694725.1:0-17175 GCF_000703405.1 Apaloderma vittatum
TTAGATTGGACCTTAGTAAGAAATTCTTCAGGCGGCAATACTTTGGAGTAAATTGCCCAGAGATGTGGCTGCCCCCTCCCTGGAGGGGTTCAAGGCCAGGTTGGGCGGAGCCTTGAGTAGCCTGATCTAGTTGAGAGGCGTCCCTGCCCGTGACAGGGAGGCTGGACTCGAAGATCTCTAATGTCTCTTGGCCATTCTATGATTCTGTGATCTCACTGAATCCCGTTCGGTCCCCATGTGTTGCCTGATCTAGTCAAGAGGTGGTGTCCCTGGCAGCACGGAGGCTGGATTAAAATAATCTCTAAGGTCCCTTCCAGTTTAGGCCATTCTATGATTCTATGATTCTATGAATCACCTTAAGAAAATACAATTTCTGTGCAAAAACAGAGGACAACACTTAACTGTTATAAAGATCAACATATGTCTATACTTTCGTTCTTTTTCATTTTATACTTTTGAGGACTTCACCTGTCATAGTAAAATGAGTTCAGTTAAGTCAGGATTAGTGTGGACTATGGTAAACTATTGCCATTTTTGCCATCTTAGAGCCCTCTGCACTTTTGCAAAGCTTTAAGTAGCACAAATGTGACTTTTGGAATTTTGTTTTGAAAAACTACAGCTTGTAGTGACAATATGTTCAGTCTGTCACGTAGTGCTTTACCAATTTTATCTAGAGTGTTTTCTGTAGTGACAAACAAGTTGCTTTGCGTCCTCCCCTCTTCTACAATCTAGGTGTTTTCTTTGGAGATGGATCCAAGCAACTGAGTTCTACTTACTGTTGTATTTGAACTTGAGGGACTGGGCTTTCTTTTGCAGAAAATCTGCTGTTACTGTACTCGGATGATAAAAACGTTGGCAAAAACTTTAACAATAGTGAGTCATGTTCCATGAACTGAGACTGGGAATTTAGTGCTTCTTAAGAAGCAGCTCTCTTTGATCTTCTCAGTGCTGTTTTTAGCAAGGCAACGTTTCCTTGTCAAGCAGACTAGGATCTTGAAAGAAAACATCAGCAGTAATGTGTAGTAAGTCTTGAAACTTCTAGTATGTAACTTGGTCTCAATGAATTTATTTGAGAATTTTGTCGGAATTCTGCACGTCACCAATCATTTTCATGCCTTTTGGTGTAGTTCTAACTTGGGTTACAGGAAAGCAAAGATCTGTTGCTACTCTGATGCTACTCCAGTACCATGTTTTTGTGTGGGCTCATTACTTTAGTGTAGAATCAAGTTTACACTGCAGAGGCAATTCCAAAGCACAACCTAGCACTCTTTATTTCAGTTCCCTGAAAATCCAGTTTTCCTAATGAAGAAATTCAGGTCTAGATCTGTTGCTGTATAATTTTTGTTTTGATTGTGTAAATTTACGTAAATGTGATTTACGTAAATTTTAAATGCAAAAAGCAATTTAAAACATAACTACTGTAGTTGTAAAGTGGATCATCAGGAGCATGGATTTATAGTTTCTTGTATTTTTATACCGACCTATATTGGAGTCTGATAACTCTTTGTAGGATCGCTTTGGAAACTAAACCTGTTTATAAAATAGTCCACTAACTCTCTTTTTTAAAACTCTCTTAGGGTATAAAACACGTTGATCACTTTGGTTTCATTTGCCGGGAATCTGTCGAACCTGGATTAAGCCAGTATGTTTGCTATGTGTTCCAGTGTGCAAGTGAGTCTCTGGTGAGTATTTATTAATAATCCTAACCTTTTCATCAAAGGATGTCTGAGGCATTTCCTAAACCATGGGAGTCTCTGTAATTCTGCTCTGTCACCTGAGCCTCAGATGCAACTATCAATAACAAACAGAAAAAAATCCAGATGAGTGACTTCACACGTGCAGACTCTGAGCCTATTTGGGCTCTGTATTTGACTGCAACTCATACGTTTCTAACTGTTGAGACACTTTATTCCTCATTGTCATAGGTTGGAGTCTGGGGTTTTTTTTGGTTTTTGCTAGTGGAGGAGAGCAGCCAGCTCAAACTGTGACACCCATTAAACATGTAATTACATGTATGGAATCAGTAATAAAGCTGATGATAAAACCCAAAGATACTTTTCAGTGTAGGGTTTAAACTACTGGCCAGTACTGCATGTGTCTTTAGCCTGCACGTGGCTTTAGTATTTTCCCTGCAGTCTGTTTTGTTCCTCCTGAGCAAAAAATAGTAGCATCTGACCAGAGAAGAAAAGCATAATATGTGTGAATGTGTAACTATAAAAAAAGTCAATTGGACATTTGATAAAGCATGTATCAATCAATTTAAATTCCAGGTGTCAGTGATGTAACTGATACGAGTAGCTTAATAATGTGAGGCGCATACTGTAAATCATTTTGGCTGCTACATTATTTTTTAAAAACTCTGACACTTTAAATGAAGTTGGTTTCTCTTCTGAAACATGTTTATTCCTGATGGCTGTGCTAACAGCTGCTAACTATTTTTTCAGCTAAACTTAAAAATCACTTTTTGAGCTAGCTGAAAATGCAATTTGTTAATCCATTGACTAGCTAGAGAGTAAATAGATTTAAATCAATAAAACCTCAAACAACTAGCAGGCCTAGATGTACAATGGTAGCTAAGGCTGCACTTCTATTGAAATGGCAGCTTGTTATGAAATCAGCTCCGTCTTTGTACTAACAGAAAACGTTACATCTGACCTACTGATAAATCTGACCACGCTTAATTAAAGTGTAGTGTAGAAAGAAACCACATTATTTATGAACCACACTAAATATTCTAGCAGTGTTACATGTGAGTATGCCCACAATGCAGTATGAAATGAACATTCCTGAGCTACTTTCAGATGCAATCCCTTGGACACCAACAGACTATGATGATAGGCTTGTATATTTGCTCTAAACCCAGCTACAGACTGTGCTATAGTTCTTAAAATTTTAGTATGGTCATAATCTGTATGCTTAACACTGTTCTATGGATCTTCTATTTGAGAGGCATTGTTGCCAACTTAAAAAAAAATACCAATCTGTACTGCAAGATCGATATTCACTGTTCAGTGTTATTGCTAAGAAGAGAGAGCACCCAGAAATTATTGATAGTGTTTAAAACGGCTGAGTTTTAAATATATATATACATAAAGTTGAATAAAAACTAAACATGTGAGGACACAAACTAAATGAAATTTCCACATTCAGGTGCCCCCTCATTCCCCCCCCTCCTCAAGTGAGAGACCCTCAAAAAAATCTGTATGTTTTCCATCTTAGACTGCATGATTTTAATCTCACGTATTTCAGCTTACTGCTTCCTGACTATAGAAAAATCAAAAGGTAAGAGCAAGGACCTGATTCTAAAGCAGAATACTGATTTCTTTCCCAAGACTGTCCACAAGCCGTTGCCTCCTCCTTTCCATGCTAATGCAAAGACTCAAGTGAATGGCTTTTAATATGCATTGTTTTCCCCTGAAATACAGACAGGGGAACTCTGACTGCTTTGTATATAAGGCCTGGGAGCATGTTTGAATGAGTGTGGAGAAACACCGTCACCTTGACCTTTCTTAAATAAAAATTGAGCTTTTCCAGTGCCCATGTGTGGGAACATAGCACGGCTGTATTTGTGGTAGCAGCAGAGGAAGTATCAGGGCAGACTGCAAGGCAAGCCAGAAGGGTTTAAAGAGAAGCTGGTGGTTGTAATGAAGCTGGTAGCCAGTCGAGAAGCTTGGAGAAAAGGGAACTGCCGTGGGAAGATTCTGTCTGCCAGCAGGATGAGCAGGATGGGTCTGTAGGGTTTTGTGCTAAAGCAGTGCGGTGGTGGGAGGAAAATCGTTGTGAGGGAGCATGTGAAGTTTACAGGAGAAACTCGAAGCTAAATGAAAAGGAATGAATGCTTTTTTATTTAGCCAACATACGTTCAAGCCAAAAATTCCCACTTGCAGCTTCTTAAAACAGCAGTAAGTTTAAGTAGCTGCCGTTAGGTATTCAGAGTTAGACTGTCTGGCTGAACTTGAAGGTGGTGAGCATCCACAGAACAGGCAGAAAGCTGGGAATACAACCTTGATGTCTTCAGAAGACAGCAAAAAGGGGTTTTTTTTGTTTATAAGGCACCTGTCTATGATGTGATTTATAAATCTAATCTGATGTATATGGCATGCATTTTTGTTTATATACTGCCGTTTCCCTCTTTCCCCTATAGGTTGATGAGGTAATGCTTACCCTGAAACAAGCCTTTAGCACTGCTGCAGCTCTGCAGAATGCTAAGACGCAGATCAAATTGTGTGAGGCCTGCCCCATGCATTTGTTGCACAAACTTTGTGAAAGAATTGAAGGTAGCAGCTGAGTTTATTTTCTATTTGTATGTTTCTGATCGTTCTAGAGAAGTGTTAATTGTGTTAACTGTGCACTTTCAACTTAAACAATGTAAGAACAGAAGGAAGAATATCTCAATAAGTGATTCTTACCATCACTTTGCTCTATCTGTGTTCAAGTGGAGATGATAGCAGTAATGATACTGCAACTGAATATACTGTAGCTTCTGTTACAAATACATGCTCTTTCATTGTCCTGCCTGTCTCAAATGTTAAGCAGAGCAGAAAAAAAACACGAGTTCACCTTCCATTTGTTTTTTTGCGTGCTTTCAAAATGCATCATAAAAAAAAATTCATCAAAAGGGCTCTTGCTTTCTTTTCTTGTGTGTTCATTCTTTCCTGTGATTTTTTTTCCTTCTTTGTGTTTATTCTCTTATCCTTCAAAACGTAGTTCTGTTATAGGGAAATAAATGATAAAGTTAGGAGATTAATATCTAATAACGAAAGTTAAGATAACTGCCTAACTTTAAATACCAATAGATAAACCTTTATAGTTTCTCTGGAAGTAAGGTATGCTAGAACACATGCAAAAAATCTTACAAAATAGAGCTTAAAAAAAAGTCTCCTTGTGAATTGTTGTATGCAAAAAAAAAAGCAAGTATGGTACGGTAGTCTTGTATCTCCTGGTCTCCTGATGATGATGGTGTTGGTAATTGCCAGTTCTCCCATTCCTTAAAAGTCAATATTGCTACTTACCTCCCTCTGGTGGATGAAAAACGAAGTATAAAATCTTAGTGGAGTCAAATTCTGTTAGGAGTTGTGACTGGTGTCTTATGGGTTTAACAACAGATCCTCAGAAGCGATAAAGCTTAACTGGGAAAGTCTTTTGTAAATGAAAAACTATGGAGGTTGCGGTGTAAGGTAGTCTAATTATCCTGAGCACAGATTACTTACAAGCCTGGGATAAATATCTGCTAACAAAATAAAATCTCTTCTGGGGAAAAAAACTTGAGTATCATAATAGTAGTTTCATAAGCTTTGTACTTAGTGACTGAAAGGGTTATTTAAGTATCCATTTGTTTTTATTTGTCTAAAAATAAGCATAGTCTACAAGTTTTTTGTAATTAAATCTAGAGCTTCATGACTTTGGAAAAATCTTTATCTGTTCTGATTGCAATTTTCTATGAATGTTACCTACCTTGCATGGAAAACCCATGTATTTCCATCTGATTTGAAGGTTCTGTTTTCCCCCACAGTTTTTGCAGCTTCCTAAAACAATCTCTGTTGAGCAAATGTGTGTTTTATTGAACATTAAAAATTATTTTCTTTATTTTTACAACTTTTATACTGTTCTTTCTTTTTAAAATTTTCTTCGGTTCTTTGCTATGACCTGTACCTTACCCTTTCCTTCTGTCGAAAGGCATCTAAATTTTTCAGTTAAAAGCATCTGAAAACTTCTGAGTGTCCTGTGCCTTGAGTATATCTCCAGTTACATCCCTGGCCTGTTCCTCTCTTCCTGCTCTCCTGTACAGTTGTCAGGCTTCCAGCTGTCAGTGATCTCTTGGTACTAGGACAGACGATATCACTGAGGTAGAGAGCACAACCTTCTACACAGGAGCCAACCACGTAGCTGCTGCTAGTGTTGTTTGACTGCTAAAGAAAGGAGACAAAATTATGTGATTTAGCAAAACCTGAAGTGTTTTGTGTCATATATACTACAGATATGCAATTGTCTTATGTTAAACTCAAATGTGGGCTTGTAAACCTACTAGCATTTTTTTCAAAAGTATTTCGAGAGATCATCTGAGAAGCTATAAACTTTAATCTTTCCTTCTTTTCTCAGGACTCTATCCACCAAGAGCCAAACTTGTGATTCAGAGACACCTATCGCTACTAACTGATAATGAGCAAGCAGACATTTTCGAACGTGTTCAGGTAATATGTTAGAAGCTGTTCTTTCAAATTTCAAGAATGACCGTGATAAAATGGAGTAGACATTTTTGCTTTTGATTACTTTGTTGTTTTTGTTGTTGTGTAGTTGATCTAGAATTTACTATTTTTCCTCTGAACTTCATAATGGAATAGCATGCTCCAACCTAACCTCACATGCGAAACACACTGCTATCGGAGTTTTGATACACAAGTCTTCTGAGATGTTGTGTTCATACCTAGAGTATTTTTTTTTTCCTGAGCTTAGTACTTCTTCTGTAAACACATTTCCCTACTTGAAAGTGATATGGGAGTGAATTAAGAGCAGGTGAGATATGCAGATATTGGGAATGTATCTAGCATTTCCAGAAATCGTCTTTTTTGACATATTCTGAAGCAGGATTCTGGTGTAAGCAAGTGTATTCAAGTGGGTGACATATACAATAGTTTATGATTCCAAAGGCTATGCTTCTCTCCAGCTGCCTGAAGAAAGGAGAGGCTTATGCCATTTATAAGGCTACACAATGACAGAGAACCTTAAAAAACAAAATGTGTGGGCGCAAGGCTCTCTCCTTTCCACAGGCTCTCGTATTTTCTATATGGAAAGTTTTGATCTGTTTTACTCAAGAGTACGAAGGCACAAAAACAGTCGTGCAATTTGGCATACTAATAGTGCGCTCTGGCTTCTGGTGTATCAGTATATTAATTTCAAAGTATATATATGTATGGAAGGGAAAATAAACAAATCATGACTTGAAAGTTGTCGTTTTTTCTTTGTTTCGCGGTTACTGGCAGAAAATGAAGCCTGACAATGACCAGGAAGAAAATGAGCTTGTGATCTTACATCTGCGCCAACTCTGTGAAACTAAGCAGAAAACACACGTTCACATTGGTGAAGCACCATCGGTAAAATTTATTTTTCTATTACTCCTCTCCTTCCTCCCACCCAATTAAAATGCAACTGTGAATACTAGCTGGGCCACTGCTAGAGTTGATCAGGGACAGCTGAAGCTAGATATTGCAATTAAGAGAGGACTGTGAAAGAGAAGTGATTTGGTTTGATTTTATAGTGGCATGCTTGTTTTTTTTAAATTTGGGGGGCAGGAAGGGAGGGAAGAAAGACAACCTATTATTTTTAGGTCTAATTATCTTACAGTGTGAGGATCCCTCTTCTACCCTTTTCCTTCCTCTCTGATCTCCACTCCCAAACAAGTAATTCTCGGGAGAAGAGGGGTGAAGAGGGCATTGCTTTCAGTTTAAACTACAAACTTATCTAGCAAATGAAATGGTTACAGTGTTGTTAAATTGATGTGCTTTTACAACATAGTCTCTAGGGATGGAATGTGTCCTTTTGTGGGTTTATTTTTTGGGGGGTGGAGATTTTTGTTTTTTTTCGTTTACGGAGGGTTTTTTTCATAAAGGCCAAGGTTATGTTGTTTATTATGTAAACTTGGTTCAGCTTTAGTCTTTGGAGGTCTGCAAATGCAAAAACAATTGCCAAAGCTGAATTGTGTCCTTGCTCATTTCAACAGACCATTTCTAACAGTGTGATTCCAGAAAGCACCACAAGCGGTGGCAGGTTTAAACTTGACATTCTGAAAAACAAGGCCAAGAAATCCTTGACTAGTTCTCTGGAAAATATCTTCTCAAGGGTAAGATTAACAACTTGCTGTCAGCAGCTCTCCCAGATATCCTTGACAGTAAAGACCTATCAGATATTTTTTGGTTTTTGGCCTCAGTCTGATAAATACTTAATGAAGCGATATCCCTGTTGTGAAATTTGAAGGTTGCAACTGGGTTAATTGTGACTTACATATGCTGGAAAGTTTTTGGTCAGGCCACACATCGTCATCATGGCTAGGCTTCGCGAACAAAGATATGGGAAGGGCTCTACCCACACTTGCTACAAGCGCGCTGATGGCTAAAAAGGCCAGTGCAGGATAGGCAAGTCTGGTTGCAAAAGGCACAGCAGAAGGTCTCCTTAGGCGATGTTGGCGAGGCACATATACGGAGAGGAAAAAATGCAACATTCTGAATAATGAATGTTCATTGTAGATGGAAAGTGAATTAGTTGAGCATAATCAGATATGTTGCTTCAGAATAAAAAAATTTAATCAGTTGCACTGTTCCATAAAGAGACATGTTACCTTTTTTTTGAAAGTATGAACAGATGTGCCTGCATAAACTGGAAATCTTTCTATTCTGAGAAATAGTGCCTTACCTCTCATAGCTAAAATTGCTCATATTTTTCACTAAAAATCTTTAGAAAGTAATGAAGTTGTCCTTTTTCAGAAAAAAACAAGAACAATGGGCTTAAAAATTGAATTGTTCTTCCTTGCAGTGTTGCTAGCCAGATATGATCACAGAATCACAGAATCTTAGGGGTTGCGTGGAATCTCTTGAGATCATCTAGTCCAACCTCCCTGCCAGAGCAGGATCACGTAGAGCAGATTGCCCAGGATGGCATCCAGGCAGGTTTTGATGTGGAATTGCAGATAATTACTGGAACTCTCTTACATTAAATAGCCTTTAGAGAAGAAGTCTGACTTGCAAGTTTTGCTTAGTGTCCCCTGCTCAGTAAGGAGAGGCCAGGGATCTGATATGTTGTTACAAAAACAGTGTGATGAGCTGTGACTACTGGTTGATGAGGCCTAAGTATAATTTGGAGCAGTGAAATTAAGTTCCTTCTGCTGATAATTTTTAAAGTACCCGGCTAAATCAAGGCCTAAGTTGCACTTGCTCTCCAGTTTATATGGGCCTATCATAAAGTAACCTACAAACGTAGGATGCTGTAGATGTTCCTAATAGCAGAGACAAAATACTATTTGCCAGGGAGAATCCTTAGAACTAAAGGTTAGGCATGAACTTGATCCAGGACTGAAGCTAGGCTAAAATTCTTCTAGTCAAAATTGACCTATGTTATGTGACAGGTTTTACACACTAGAGACTTGGTCTGAATAGAGAGAGAGAGAGAGAACACACAGAAAAGAGGGTAATGACGGTCAGATCTGGATAATTTCAGCAGTCTGGAGTATCATCAAGTGGTGACAGCTCCAGTCATGCCTGTGCTGAGTCTGATTTTTTTTTTTTCCCACATCTAACCAACATGTGACTGGAAAGTGATCTAGCCCTAGCAGTGGGTCACTAACCCTGTGGTAGTTGTGGAACAGGAGTACATCACTGGGAATAACCCAGGAAATCAGCCCTGCCATATATGGACTCACTAGCACTCTGATCACGTCAAGGGAAAATTTAGACAAAATACACTGCTGAAGTTGAAGAATCTCTAAAGGGAAATTGCTTACATGTTGTTAGTTTTGATATGGCATGTTCCTTCTCACCAGGGCCACTGTGACATGCCGCGTGTTACAGTACAAGGATCTGCAGTCCATGACTGAGTTCAAGTGAAGTGGGCACCCAAATCTGGGTTAGGGCCATTTTACGTTTGATATTTATGAAGCAGACTCGTTCTTGTGAGAAAGGTTGTCTCATCCTGAGAGGTTTTCTCTACTTGAGAGAGTCCAACGGAGAGCTACTAGGATGATGAAGGGACTTGAACATCTCTCCTGTGAAGAGAGACTGAGAGAACTGGGGCTGTTTAGCCTTGAAAGGAGACGGCTGAGAGGGGACCCTACTAAGGTATACAAATATCTGAGGGGTAGGCGTCAAGGGGAAGGAGACAATCTCTTCTCAGTGGTGCCCAGCAATAGAACAAGGAATAATGGGTTTCACTTAGAACACAGGGAGTTGCACCTCAACATGAGGAGAAAATTCTTTACTGTGAGGATGACGGAGCCCTGGCACAGGCTGCCCAGAGAGGTTGTGGAGTCTCCTTCTCTGGAGACTTTCAAAAAGTGCCTGGATGCGTTCCTGTGTGGCTGCCCTAGGGGATCCTGCTCTGGCAGGGGGGTTGGACTAGATCTCTAGAGGTCCCTTCCAACCCCTGACATTCTATGATTCTATGATCTTTAACCTGAAATTGCAGCAGATCAGGAGAAACGCTAGGTTGTAGTGAACCATGTTACACATAGGGATTTGTTCCAGATCCATTTAAAGGTTACACAATGTAAGACCAATAAAAATAATTTACAGTGCAACTCAGCAACTAGTTATTTGGTTAAAGCAGGTACATATGACAAGTATCTTTGTGGTGTATACTGTGTGTTATGTGCATATATGTGTTATATGAGGACTGTTTCAATAGTTGTTTTTCTTCATCAGGCTATCACAAAAAGCCTAATGGATCATGGCTAATTCCTAAAGGTATTTAGGCACCAAATATCTCTTTGCGTGGTGGGTTTTCCCCTCAAGCCAGCTGCAAGTCACATGGTATTGATGTAATGGAATGTCAATTATACATGACTTAGCATCTTTATTTTAAGATGTACTTAGTAACAAAGACACTGGGAAAGAACTTCAGTTTGCTTCTTTTTTTTTTTTAAGATGGCATACAGCATCTTTTTGTGGATATAAAGATTTAAGTAAAAAGTAAAGGTCAGTATATGTAGGAGTGACTTACACAGTCCCTATCTTAGCAAAATTAGAAATGAGTATGTAGTAACCAGATATCTAGGAACACTTTAAGTGGATGGTTCTTAGGTAGATAAATAGCATCAAGTGACATTTTAAGCTACTTGAAAGAATAGCTGCTCACTGCTCACCATGGAGAAACGTGCTGAGTTCTGTGCTCTGGCTTCACTTAGTCCCAGAGGAATGTCACTTTTTCACTTGTTTGTTTTGCTGGACTGATCTTATTTTTGTCAAGTTTGAACTGAAAACAGGCTGTGGCCTCCTAGTGAATTACCTCAGGAAAATAAATGTAACCTGTTTGACCTAAGGAGCAGATATCTTGCAGCTCATGCTGCACTAACCTCTTCTGTTGTTGTTTTTTCTGAACTAAAAAGCCCTTCTTACAGTGCCAAATGTATGCATTTTTAAAGCTAGTGAGAAACTTCCAAGTTATCCTTTGCTTCGTTTTTATTGTGAGGGTCAGTGAAGAGATGCTTCAGAGTATTCATTGGTGATGAGCTTAAATGGGATAATGTACTTCAAGGGCACTCTAAGTCTTGAAAATAAACCTTACCAGGAAAAAGTAGGCTAAATAAATACTGCTGATGTTGACAAAACTTCCCCTGGAGTTGCAAGCATACCAAGAGGAGCTCTAGCAGAAGCTTTCCTAAAACCTAGACTATTTTCCCCGGATGAAGTACTGAAAGGAACTTACTTCAGCACTCGAAAGTGTCCAACACCATACATCGCCAATGCTTTATGGGAGTTAGAAAGGTAGTCAGAAGTGTTTGCAGCTCTGTCGCCTCTTCCTGGGAAGCCAGATGACTATTAACAAGTGTCGCAAAAATCCGCAAACGCTAATTTCAAGCAAGTTTGCCTCAGGTTTATCTTCATTATAATTGACAAGTCTTGTTCATATCTGGCACTATTTGACTGGATTTGCAGCCAGAGGGTGTTTCTTTTCGCCAGTTTTAGTGATTTCACAACTTTTGCCCAGGTAGACTTAATTTGCCTGAATTATCTGGATGTGAGGCAAACTCTCTGAGATTTTAGTATATCAAATGCCTCTGTTAGCTGCAGTGCCTTCATAGTACTGAAGTCTGTAGTTTTTTGAACCCAACTCTTTAAACCAATTTCGCTATTTTGCCTCAAATGGATCAGGAAATGCTTGCTCCAGACAGCGGAGCTTTGGGTTTAAAACTCCTGGGAGTAAGGCGAGAGGAGATACAAGCAGTGACATGTTTAGCTGGCAAAACTGTAAAATCCAGTGTTTACCCCATGATCTGTGGTCTTATGTCAAACGTGTCACATGCCTGAACTTTCCCATGTTCACCTGCAGAGCTGTTGCCGTCTTTGCTTAACCTTCAGAAAAAAAAGGAAGAAGGCCAGATTAAATTACCTTTTTTCTTACAGGGAGCCAACAGAATGCGAGGCCGCCTGGGAAGCGTGGACAGCTTTGAGCGCTGCAACAGCCTGGCTTCTGACAGAGTACGTAAGGAGCTTAGTTAAAATTGGCATGTTTTCATGCACGGGTCTTAATGAAGCATAAATTCGGCACTCTGCTTCGATTGGAAGATAGTAGCACAAAGCACATCAATTTGCAAAATTCTTAAATAAGAGCTTCCCCTGGGAGGCAGCCTGGGTAAGAAAGCTGTCGTTATGTGTTGACTTGAACCCCCGGCTTTAATCTATTGTTTGATTGCTGGTCCTTTTTTTCTACACTTCCCTTGCTTTTACAAAAAGCAGAGAATTTCGGGTCAGTTTCTGCCTCATTTCACCAAAGTAATTAATAAAAGGTCATGTTGCAACAAAAGGAAATACTCTGGAGGTGGAGAATCCTTTCTGTAAGTAAGAGCTGCTCTAGGGAAGTACGAATTTTTGACCTGAAACCAGCTGTTGGGGATACTGTACGAGGGCGAGCAGGCGGAACTTTGTTCACTTTCTTTTTATTTCCTGTTTTTAATGTTTTACCTCACGTGAGGGTTGGTTGCTGGTTTTCCCAGGAGGTAAAGATTCTGTTATGGTTTTCCTGCTACAATTACTCATAAACTGGCTGTGTAATAGCAGTCTCTCTTCCAGGATATCACTATGACGGTACAGGAAGTATGCTCGCGATATGTCGAGGAAACCAGCTACAAGCGGTTTC
This sequence comes from Apaloderma vittatum, assembly GCF_000703405.1. Taxonomy (NCBI): domain Eukaryota; kingdom Metazoa; phylum Chordata; class Aves; order Trogoniformes; family Trogonidae; genus Apaloderma; species Apaloderma vittatum. Next base: position 12,841 of record NW_009694725.1, read on the forward strand.
CCTAGTCTTTTCAATTGCTGTGTTCTCCTGAAAAAGCCGGTAGCTGGAACGTCGATCCCTGTGAGAGGATACCTAGAGTAATTAGCGCGTTGTTTGCTTTGTATGTATAATTTTATTTCTCCCTCCTCTTTTTTTTTTCTTTTTTATTTTTTTCTTCCAAAGAAGGACGCCGCTGGTTTGGAGTAAATTATCAAAGGATGTCTGGTGTTGGTGATAATTAGCATACAATAGGCCATGAGCAAGAAGGGGGAGAGGCTTTGGTGCCCCGATGCAGCGCGCGGCCCATGGGGTTAGGCGAGATCAGTGGCCAGGGCGCAGCGCGGCAGGCCTCACTCCGCCAGCACTTCCTTTCAGGACGACGCTTCGCCGGGCGATTCCCCACCAGCTACTCCTCCGGCATCCCCCGTGTCTTCGGCGTGGCAGCCCTTTCCCGAGGAAGACTCGGATTCCCCCCAGTTCAGGAGGCGCGCTCACACCTTCAGCCACCCCCCTTCCAGCGCCCGGAGGAGGATAACCTTCCAGAACGGGAGGTCCCAGAGCGTCCGCTCCCCGCTGCTGCGGCAGAACTGTGTCGAGGCAACAAGGTGAGTCAGGGCATGCCGGGACACGCGGCTGCGATTTCGGGACACGAGCCTCAGCCGCGTTCCTCCTCACGGAAACCGTTTCTGCGCTGCTCTGGGTTTTATTTATTTATTTCCAGCCTGTCTTCTCTGCCTCCAAGTAGTGTGGTGCTTTGCAGTAACTCACTAATCACTGGATTAGGGATTAAGGCGAAGCATCAATCCGGTGAATTGACTGGATGTCAGCATCGATCTATTTATGTAGTTATTTGTCACCTCTGAGCTGAGCCTTTTTGGCCGTGTTGGTAGTCAGGCCCTGTGGAGAAGGGGTCCTCACCACTTTTCACTGCAGAGACGGTAGCTAGGATGAAAAAGGCACTGACAGCTTCAAGCATTTATCACTGTGCTAGCCAAAGCTCCCAGAGAGTATGTCCAGAATTAAAACCAGGCTTCAGGATTAAACACCTCCACTGAACTGTGAGGCATGCGATTTCCCTGTTTGCCTTTCTCCAGAGCTTCCCTCTGTAACTTCTTTCCCCCTCCTTTTTGGAGACTCTCCAGTTGTGAGCGTGTGGAACACCGTTCCTTCACTCAGTCAGAAGAGGTCCCCACAGTTCATTGTGGGCTTCTTTTGGTTGTGCTTTCTTTCTCCACCTCCATCTCAGCTACATGAAGGAAGCGACCGTGCCAACTCCAAAATCTTTACAAGATTCACACCTAAATGAGCTGGATTGTTCCTGCTGGAGAAGTGCTTTCTCCAAGCTACTCGTCTCTTTCAGCGCTTGGCTGCAATTGTGCTTTTTGTGGACTCTTACTAAAAATGGCTATATAACTTTTAATAATAATTTCTCACCTATTTGATGTCTAGATTAAAATATCAGTGTGAATGCCACACCAGCTTGTAGAGAAAGGCAAAAAAAAAAAAGTTTATTCAGTTCAAGAGAATGAAAGGGGGTGAAGGTTAAGAAACTAGCCTTGAAGTAGCTTTGTTACATTGTGTTTCCAAAGACATAAATAATGTGCTTTTTACTGAGATAAACTTTGGGTTTTGTTTTTTTTTTTTTCCACTGACGATGTTGTATGCAAACAGGAAACCCTGGCAGTTCAAACTGAAGGACTTGCTGACTTCACTTCTTTGTAATAACTTTTAAGAAGTCGCTGTTGTTTAAGTGGCATCTTCAGCAGATTTTCCATCAAAACAGTTTGTAACAACTTGGTTCTAGGCCTGGATTTTTCCTACTCTCCTTTCCTATTGAGGATTAATCAAAAATGTTACATGAAAGAAACTGAATTAATTTTTATGTCCCCCAACACATGTTACTATTATTAAGTCATGTTTAACTGTGTAGTAGGACTGTCTTCACAAAACACTTCAAAAACTTTATCCCAAAACATTGCATTTAAATAATGTCTACTTTCTAATGTGTTCTAGCAATACATGTTGTTTATGAAAGCAAGAGAAGACAAAGAAATAAGGTGGTTCATGTTATTTGAAGCAGGTTTTTAAGGATATTTTCTGAATGTTTCAGAGATTCTTTTTCTGAATTTGCTTTGAGAATAAATAAGGCTAAAGAAATAAGGTGGTCTGGCTGATCTGCAGTGTCACTGAAGTGTTTCTAAAAAGAAATCAGCTGTAACAGCAAAATCAATAGCATCAGGAAAACTGCCCAGAAGTGCACTTGGTACATTTTATCCTCTGGATGACAAACTTACTGTAAGCCAAGATGAGGTACTTGGCCGATGTCTTGAATCTGGATGTTTTGTTGTAGCTGAATCCATGCTGACCCATCTACTGTGTTCTCTTGTTGCCTGCACAGTCCTGTTGTTGGGGTTCGGCACGCTCTCAGTGAGAGTGAATCTGCGTCACCTGGTCTCCCCTCCTCTGTCTCTGCCCCTTCTTTCCTGAAAAGCTTTTACCAGGGCTCAGGAAGGTTGCTCCAGCACTCAGAAAGTGACCTCTCCAAGAGGTGAGAGCGTTGTCTCCTGCCTAGCTCTTCAGTGCCACCGGTTTAACAACAGAATTCCCGGTGCAATGCAGCACAGGGGATCTCTCTCCCTCTGCCTTGGGCCCTTGTGTTTCTAACAGACTTCCTAAGTACCCAATGCAAATGGGTGAACAGGCTTTTGGCCAAAAAAAGCACCTTTTTGGTCAAAAATAGAGGCTTGTCTGCTAATATCTAGAAGCTGTGACCTGTTTCTGTTGCAGTATTGCTAATCCGCTGCGTTGGTCTGTCACTTGCAAAGCACTGTTTTTTAAGAGCGTTACACTGATTTAATGCTTTCTCTGCTGAGTGCAAGCCAGCATGTGTTGCTGTGATCATTGGCATGTAAAAATAGGAAAAGAGCCGTGTGAAGAGTGTGCAATACTAACGTGGGATGCCTGTGCATGAGGAGGGGGAAATGCCAAGGTAGCTAGCTGGGTGATACTGGTTGTGAGATGTTTGGAAATAAACGACAAATAACTTCCAGTTGAAGAGGACTGAGAAATGAGCAAGGATACACAGGCTTTCAGACATCACTGTGAAAAACTGAGTATCTGAATGGAAGTCACACTTCTTTTTACTGTAATAATAGGCTTTCCTTTAGGAGGGTGCTCAAGAAAACTGCACATGGGTTATTTTTCTGAAGTAGGCCTGTAGTGAATAAGGTTGAGCCATAGTTTTGAACTTCATGATGGGTTATTTTTGCAAGTTGCTGGCCTTTTTATTTCTTTTATGTGAATGACAACTCCTTTTTCCTTTGTCAGTCTCTCCTTGCTCATTGAACCAGTGTTTCTGGTACTCTTCATCTCTGAGTGTGGCGCTCTCCTTATCATTCCCAACAGAAAGCTGTGGAGTTGTAGAAAGTGCTTTTTGTGGTTGTTTCTCCCTAGAAAAATAACAGTAGATTACCCAGTAACAGTAGATTACCCAAACCCAACATTGGTGTGATCTGGATTCTGGATGCATTGGACTCTAATACATGGGGATTTCAGTTGTATGACATGGGTGTGGAAGATTTTAGGGGTGCCTAAAGAAATTGTTTCACCTTGTGGAGTGCAGTTTCATTACATGCAGGTTAGTTTGTGACTTCCATTTTAGGGTAGGCTGTAAGAAATTACATTATTATAAAAATCAGGTCAACTGCCTCTCACATTAAAGGTGGCATTAGGTATAGTTTGGGTTAGTTATCTCTAATAATATATAGGTTAGAATAAATACAAAATACGTATCATCTCCTTAAGCACACTGTATCCTGCCTTGACTTCACTGGCATTTAGTGTCATCTGTAATTGGTGTACAGCATGCAGCCAAAAACTATAATGTAGACACAATTACAAAACACCTAGTGGGAAATTTCTGCAGTTTAGATCCTTCTAGCAGAATAAACTAGTGTATAAGTGGAATAAGGTGAGACATCCTTACAGGAAGGTGATGACTGTGCAGCCTTCGTGGCAGAAACCCTTCCAGCCCCTCACAGGCTCAATGTGAGCTGTTCTTAGCGTTCGTCTATTTGTGAGGTTGGAATTCAGTGTGGTGTGGCAGCCCTTTACAGTCTGAAGGCTATAAGCTGTTTAACTGTTAGGAACTCTAATTAAAATTTCAGCGCATATTCCTCTCTAAGAATAGTGATGGTTACTATGCATTCATGAAGTGTACCTTAGCATTGGAGAAAAAACCTTAATAATTGGACTTCCTCTATCATGTAGCTTTGAGGTTGCACATGTATCATGTAGCTTTTGAGGCTGGTGGCTGGAAGACTGTTTGGTGGCTGGAAGGCTGTACGGCGGAAAAGG
>NW_009694726.1:0-2826 GCF_000703405.1 Apaloderma vittatum
GCAGAGGGAAAGGCGAAGCAGCGGCCGGGCTTGGGGCAGCGCGGTGTGCCGGCGCAGCGTTCCCCCGCCCGTGCGGGGGGCAGAGCCCGGCAGGAGTAACTACCGGGTGTCGGACACACTCTTGCACGTTTTCAGAAGTAACTCCTCGGGAAGAACGTCGACATGCAAAGCGCAACTTTAATTTCACGTAAGAAATTATGAACAAAAGGGTGGTTGGTTTTTTTTAACCCCTAGTCCTCAGTCTGTCCGGTAGGACCTTGGCAGACAGCTGTTGGTGTGGGATAAAGGAACACTGGGAAGCTTGGAGAAGGTGATCTGTGGAAACAACACATACTGGAACAAACATTGTCAGCTGAAGGAAATTGCAAATACTGGATGTTATTAATTTAACAGTAGAGAACCTGCCGATACCATTTGTTTGTTTTTCTAAAAAATAAATAAATAAAAAAATGCCAAGCATAAACCCGATTAGGATGGCATACTGGAAGGATAATTTGCTCTACTCAGACATATTGATGGCCTCTAAATTAACTGTAAGCACTCACGAACAAGACTGAGATGTGCTTGTGCATAGCACTGTGAAAACATCTTCCTAATGCAGAACAGCAATAAAAAACCACTTGTAAGATACTCCATTGCTTAAGATGTGGAGTATGAAAATTCTGTGCTGTTGCTGTACATGGTCTGCTGTTTTACTGTCACGCGAGTACCGAGTTCAGATACTGTTTGGAATCTAGCAAAACATCACAGAAAACATATCTCGAGCAGAAGAAACAGAAGAGAGCGACAATAGATGTCTTCAAGGCATATGGAAGGAAAAAATTTAAAACTGGGTTACGGTAGCGCAAATAACGCTGTGGAGATGATAAAGCAGAGTGGCGGTTTCTGAATCTTTGCTGGCTTCTGAGCAAGAATACCGAAGATGCAGGGCATTTGGTACCATACTTTGCTCCCTCTGTCAGTCTCACTATTAATTTCCTGTGGCAGTAAGCAACATTAAAACATCTCACAGGCAACGGGTTGCTATGAGCCGTGCACTGGAGACAACTTGGATAGAGGAATATGAGATTATTAATGCTACAGAGGAGTCTTATGAGGAAGTATCCGTCCAGGATTCGGTAGCAGTATGCATAGTATCTATGGATAATAATTATCTGCAAGGGCAATAATGGTGTCTGTCATTTACTGATAGTTCTTATTAGAATAAAATATTTATAAAGGATGCTTCATGCTTCAAAACAAAAGCCAGCCATGATGGAGTTGAAGGCTGGCAAGAAATTTCCTCATAGGCTTATTATCATGTAATTGTCCATAATGGAGTTCTGCTGACTTCCACTAAGTCACAAAGCAAATGGGTAAAACAGTGTGTAATGGCTGCCTGCTGATGACAGATTAGGGACTAGATGCCTCATCTGTTAAAAACCTGAAGATATTTATTCAGTGGGGATTTAAAATCCAATGATGTCAATGGGAGCGGTACATACAGATTAAATTTATGGTCCCTGGGGTGTCTTTTCTCATTAAAAATGCAAAATTAAATGACAGTTCTGCACTTGAGGTACACACTGTGTTCATGTCTTCTACTCTGAGCATATAAAAGGGTTGGTTAAGAAAGTTGAGTCAGACTTCATCTACTGGGGAATGCTACAGTATTGTCTGAGGTATGTAGTTTTTAATAGAACCACTGTGCCCTCAAATCAGGAGTGGATTTTGATAGAGTTTACTGAAGTGTCGCAAACTCATTGACCTGTTCATAACCCGTTCTTTAGACATGATGGCAGAAGGTAGTTGCTGCGGACTTGAACTCCGTGTACCAGGGTTCTAGGCACAAAGCATCCATCAAGTATCTCCTGTGACCTGTGCAATGCACACATACATCTTCACCTTTTTGCCCCCGGCTTTTAGAAGAAAACTCCTGAACGTTGAAAATTAATTTCATGAAGAACTTTCCCACCCCTTTTGCCATTTATTCACATTTTTATGTAAGCCATGTCTGTAATTCAATCTTTAGAAATCTTCATTGAATTTAATATTAATGCATTATCTGTGACCACAAGGTGGAAAGATAAATACATAGATATACTTGCATGCATATGGGTTTTAAAATAGAGAAGATGCATTGAATGCAATATAATTTATTATATTAGTAACTAGAATGACACAATTTTTACTAAAACCAATGTATTAATTTATTGGAATAAACATTAAAAAGATTCCAAGTTCTACTAAACTGATTTTATCCATGTTGTATTTGTATTTATATATTATATACATTTTTTATACACTAATACAATATAGATCCATGTGGAAATAATCCATTTTTAAAGTAGTGCATTTTTCTGCACTTTAAAAATTGATTGAATGTATTATTTTCCTGATTACTTTATTCTCGCTTTTATTTCACTCTGTTTTGTGGCGGACCTTACATAATTCATATTGTCAGTACATCTGAAAAGTTTTTAGAAGGAGTGGATGAATTTCAAAACAGGTGTCAACAGGTGCTGCAAAGGACATCAAGCCCAAAGCTAGAGGATGGGGAGTGGTGTGCCCCTCTGCCTACTGCACAGGCCAGCACGAGTTCCTGAGCAGATTTCACAAGGTCCCCCGGCACAAGTACCTCAACACAGAGGTGGGCAAAGGGCAGAGCAGGTGTGGGAGTCATGCCAGACATTTACACATCCACGAAAACTGGAAAAGCGTCAGTGCGCGCTGTCCCAACGCGTCCCATCACGTCGGGGGCTGCTGGAGGCCACAGGAGGCCACACGAGGCCAGCGGTCCTGGGGCTGGGACCCAAGGCGAGCGGTGCAAGCGGTGGCCGTGGCCAG
>NW_009694727.1:0-40766 GCF_000703405.1 Apaloderma vittatum
AAACAAAATAAAATAAAATAATAAAATATTGGCAACATCTCAAGGGTCAAGCTCCCAGTGGCTTAGGGTGTTGTGATTTTTTTTTCCCCTCTAAATATTTTAATTTTATCCCAGTTAAATCCTCAGTACTGCAGGGTTAAAATTGTCAGTATTTTTTGCTTTTGTTGACAATTACCATAAATCAGAAGACACTCTGCATGAAGCTTAATGAAATATGTATGATCTAAAAATGGGAAGAAGATAAGTGCAGTATTTTGCTTTAGGGTTTTATGTGTGTATCTATGTATCTGTGTGTGCATATGCACAACCTGAAGAGCTACCTTCTATTTCGTGGGCTGTGTGCTGAACAGAAGTCAGGCAGTTACCAACTGGAGAACATATAAAACATGGAAAACATGTAATGTGAATCCAAAAGTGAGAGCAGTATATTTTCAGTTAATACATTCAATTAATACACTTGTCTCTTAAAATACCTAGTTAAAAATATTTCTTGGTACTTGTTTTGTCTATACGGATGTGAAAATCTGATCCATCCTAGGAGAAGTGTTGTTGTTGTTATTAAGTAGTAGTAGTAGTTGTACATAATCTTTTGTTCATTCTTGTTCTTTTGGAGGGTTTTATGACGTTTTTAAACTATTAGATATATCATTAAGCTCCTGATCTTACAAATAGCTGCATATATGTATATGTGAGCACATCCTCTCATGCAAGGCTGTCATATTTTCTGAGATCTACCTAGCAGAGTTGTGAGTGCTACTGGGCACTGAACAGTTTCATCAGGCTATGGGTGGTTGGGCACACACAGGCAGTATTTAAAACTCAAAACACCATCAGTAAGTTTATTTAATTCCTGGAGATGTTGGCCTACAAAAAGTATCTTTGTTAGATTTGGAACTGGACAAAAATTCTATCAGCAGCATTCAGCTGTATTGCCTGTAGTGGGAAAGAAAGATAAGCAGAGACTGCTCCAAAAGAAAGGGTATTCTTACTGACCAAGGAAAGGGAGTGGACAGAATACAAGTCCTGCTTGTTGAGGAGGTTGCATCTTTCATTCAAATAAGTATGAAGGTATGGCTTGTACTATTTTAGAATTCCAGTAATTTGTCCAATAAATCTTTGAGAGGCAAGTGTAAGCAGCCTGCAGTGTGTGGTGTGTGTGCATGTATTGGCAGACATGATATCTTTTACTGTACAATCTGTCCTGGCGTCTTTGTCCAAAATGTTTTTCAGAGACTTTATCTTCCTAATCAACTGCTTTGCCAAGCTTAAAAAAAAAAAAAGATAAGTACATGTAGCATATATAGCAGATGGGTGTTCAGCAGCGTACAAGTGTCTGGCACACAGGTGCCAGATAATGTAAGACAGGTATTTTCTGAGAAATTCCAGAAAAAAAAGAAAAAGTTGCCTATTCTCATGCCACCTGCACTAGCAAGATGTGCACCTGAGAGTATTAATGAGCCCTCTTAACTGCTACCCATTTGACCAGAGTGATGCTAAAACCAGAACTGCTTTTTTTCATTTTGCCATTTCCCAAGACATTAAATTGACTCTGAAGTTCATTGTGTTCCACAACAGAATCACAGCAGTCTGTGCTGAGGTTGGGCAGCGCTATTCGATCCAGGTTCATTATTCCCTTCACCTTCTTGTAGCATTTGCTATTAATTTTAGTGTAAATAATGTTTCATCATGGAGAGAATTGGGAATTCTTCACATATAACAAGTAACTTTGTCTACAGTAACTGGATATTTAGGAAAAAGAGAAATCAGTTATAGTAGCTTCTATTTAAATGCTGATTTGAGATTGTCTTGAATAGAGATATTATGATGATGATTTATTAATTAGAGAAGCATTAAGCCATAATACACCTCAAGGTAAGCAGTTCAGTGCTACTTGTAAGCAATATATTCACAAGAGCGTGAGCGCTCACACCACTAATGTCTGCAACCTATTTTAGCTGTTTAAGATACTTTGTATCAAGTAATGCCCTTGGGTTCTTGCCACAGGTAAGGAAGAGGCTCCAGGTGCTTCATGGTCCTCAGCTACAATCCTGGATCTGATTTCCAGTCACCTTCTAGTAGTGAGCTGCTACTTCATACTGCTCAACAGGCAGCTTCAGGATGTGCACTCTGATTTTCCCAACAAAATACCATGTATACACTTAGCAGTGCTCGGCAGGATACAGTTCTGTGTCCTGCGGAGCTTTTTGATATTGTGGAGTATTGCTGGTTTCCCATTTGGATGAAAACAAGTCTTTTCCTAGCTTTTCCTGACAGAAGCACAGCAGCAGACCCAGAATAGAGTGGAGGTGTAGGTCCTCGTGCAGAAAGAGGGAGGTCCTGATTTTCTGCACTACTCTTCTAAGTCAGCTAAACCTCACCAGCTATGCTGAGTAGCAGTCTCCTGGAATTGTTTCATTTTTTGTAGCTATTTTCATATTCCAAATAGTTTATGTGAGCCTGCAACAGATAGGTGTTCAACATATCTCCTCGTTCATACCAAGACCCTTGAGTCAAGCAGGTGAAAGCTTGAACTCTAGTTTACGATAGGAGTGCTCTGACACCAAGCTGTAGATGGTGGTAAATCTTTGTTTGAAGTTTAAACTCTGCTCAAAGAAACTACTCAAAGTTTCCCTAAAAAAAAAATCTATTCTGTAGCAAATTGATATTTCTTTGCATAAATCATTTAATTGAAAAAAGGCTGAGTAGCTTTGATTAACAGGGGCATTACAGTAATGCTTTCTAGACAGGATTGGGATCTCACTGAGTACCTGCCCACATATAGAGTGATAAGAAAACTGTGTCTTTGAGTGATTACAGAAAATCACTCAGAAAGATAAGATTAAAAAAGAAAGAGAATTAAAATTATATTTTCTTATTTTACAAAGAAGGTTCTGAGTTATAAAGATATTAAGTGAAATTGTCTAAATTTGAAAACAAGCCTGTGAGAAACTTGGGACTGGACCCAAAGCCAGTGCCTCACTGGGACTGGAGCCCAATCCAGTGCTTGAACCCGACGCTCACCTTTCCTGCCCATTAGTATGCAATTTCAGAAGCATCAGGATGAAAGCTTATCTTCAGACTTGACTTAACAAAATTTTTTAATAATCCTAGCTCTGAAATGCTAGAAGCTGATCTTGGATTTTACAATAAGAGACAAAGTGGTTGTGATACAGTATAGTATGCAAATTATATGCAAAGTATGTTGGCATGCAAATTTGAATGCTAAGAGCAAAATCATTCTTTTCTAAACCAGAGAAGGGAGTTTTTCACCCATGGAAGCCAGAAACTGCCTATAAAATTTTTTAAACAAATTGACAGTATTTCCTTACATTTTAAAATATATTTGTCTGTCATGCAAAATAATTTTGTCTCTTTTCTAAACAAGCTCAATTTCTTTACTTTGCTGATACCAACCAGGAAAAAATGCTAACAGTCTATCGGATAACTAAGATCTTATGAGGATACCATATAAAAAAAAAAAATTAGTAATGTGTGAAATTTTGAATTGCCATTTTACGACCTCGGTCTTTTGGTTTCAAAAGTCGAAACTTGAAGCAGATCCAGGTGTTGTCTGTGACCTTGCTGGTCAGTAACACCCACGGTGGCTAATACCATGTTGTTATTGCTGTTTTGTATCCATCCATCAATGAGACGTTCTTCTATCTATGGCCGTGATACACTTTGGGTTCACTAATGGGCAGATACAGAGTATTTCAGGAGTAGGTTATATTCATAGGGCATGACAAGCTATCCCTGGTTGTCTCCCTGGCTGACCAGTACCGCAGTGGTGCTATTAAGCATATTTTGTTAGCTGCGACAAGAGAAAGCAGAGCTACAGTAGCCGTGTCTGCTCTCTTTTCTGTTTCATCTTTTTCATTTTAAGCTTGAGTTTTGTGCCAGACTAATAGCCGATGGCAGTGGGCTGGGGAAATGAAACTTTCACGAAGATTAGGGAATGTGCAGAAAACAATGTGTGAAATCCTGAATTGACAAGTATGAACAGACTGGTGAGGGCACAGAGACATTTTGTTAAGTGAAACCATATTTGTACCCAACGTGTCTAGAAAAAACCTGTAACAACCAAGGTGGCAAAAGATCCCACCCAGGAGATAATAGAATGACATCCTCATTATACCAGTCAGACAATAAAGGAGGTGTGGAGTTTATTCTGCCCTTTTCAATTACTGCCAGCTTATATTAATTTGTGATAGTGGAGCAGTATGTGTGTTGTTGTGCTCTGGGGTGATTATCCTTGTGAGACTGTAAGTTCAACAGTTGTCATGCAATTTGGAGTTGCAGACTGGCAATTTTTGTAATTGAATCTCAGAAAATAAACAAAATATGGCAACTTGATACATTTCAGGCAATTAAATTTCTGCTGAAATTTCTACTTCATCCCGGGGACTCCCAAATTTGCTCAGCCAAATTCTGTCTCTAATTAGGAATGCAAATAACCTCCAAGAAATGGAAGAAGGCTGCCACCTTAATTATATATAGTGGCACAACAACGTATTCTAGTGGCACCTGCCCTTAATTTAAAACATGGACTTAGCAACCTGCCATCAGACCACAAGTCTTTGACAATTGTGCCAGCTGTGGCTCTTCTGTCTCAGGCGAGGTGGAACCACAGACTTCCTCTGTTGTAAAATGACTTATTTGCAGGGTATGAATTCAGTACTCCTGCCCAGCTCACTCAGACTAAGGTTTTCAGAGCTAACTCTCTTCTTTGCTGCATACCCAATGTCTAATACCTTTATTATTAATTACCGTGATGTAGCAGGCAGAGGGAACCACCAGGCTGGATTCCCTCACACTAAATACCTCATAGGTTGGCAGATAGTCAGAGGTTTGCTGGGTAGAAGATGACTGATACGTGCAAGTTAGTTCTTTGGTGCAATCCTGTTCATTTACAGATGTGTTACCAGACAATTAGCAGATGTGTTAGCAGATAATTGCAGAAACAGCATCCTAGTTCACAAGGCTGGTCTGGCTTTTTCCAGAGCTTTGAAAGACCAGCTTACAGCTTTCAAGTCTTCCCTGCACGCTTACCTGCTTCAGTAAGATGTGAGCCCACTGATTAGAAAAGTCTATTAGTAGCTAACATTATCCACCCCTAAACTTACTTGTACAGACACTTAACTGAATCATCTGTGACAGCAGTGTAGTCAACTGAGCTCTATAATCAGCAGAATCCAGCTATGACTGGAATTGCTTTTTATTTCCCATCACTGATTACAGGGAAAGTCAAAGGCTAGGGCTGCATAGTTAAATGCAATTCAGTTTAAAAGCTAAGACTGAATAGATTGGATCTCCACTAGATATGAGGTGTCAAGATGATTTTGTCATAAATAACTAGGTGAATTTGGGATATCACAAACTGTAATGTTGGTTGAAGATGTGAATGGTATGAATAATGTTCATTGACCTCTCATATTGGTCTGGTAAGCCTGTCCTACGGATTCCCAAGTGTGGTCTTTAACCTTTTATGGCCACCTTTGTGTGAGCACTGAGGCTCACCTGAAGGGTGTGAGCACACTGAGCATGAGCAGTTGGCTAATCAAAGCCAGCAGGTCTCCCAGCCCTTGTACACTTCTAAGAGGCCATACGAGGCCATTATTAGGCCTGTCCTACACTCTGTGTCCCCAAGACTCGGTTAAGGGACCTTCCTGAAATGAGGCTGCAAGGGCTCCTGTTGTTGTAACGATTTTCCTGTAAAAAGATGCGAGCGTGAGGAGAGATGAAAATTCATATCAGGCTAGACCATGTTATTCTGGGCTAGGCTGGATCTTGATGGCCCGGTGGTTAACTTACCTTCTAGGGGAAGTCTCTGAGACCCGCTGGCCTGTGCAGTCAACAGTGTGTTCCCAGACAGATTGTCATAGCTGATCCCACCAGAGAAAGAGACCCTTCTAGTAGCCTGCACCCCTCTCTTTACAGGCAATGAGTTCCCTAATACAAACACAGAAGATTTCATTCTTGTTTGGATGATGTTGAAGTGGCATGAGGTCGGCCATGCTGACAGGGCACTTTGCAAGGAAAGAGGGAGGTGTCTGCTGTAACTAAAGGATGTTTCCTTCTTTTTTTCTTTCCTTTCTATTTTGTGCTAAAGATGTATGACTTCCTAGTCAGCGCAGCTTGCATTGTGCCTTTGTTTTCCAAATTAGAAAAACAAAACAAGCTGTTTCTCAATATAGTTGTCGGGCAGTTTGTTGCATCAAGCTGTGAGCAATGCATGCCATGGAAAGAGCTCTGGCTGATGCCAGCGGAGGAGTTGTGTGATTGGGATATAAAAATAGTCATGCCACTTGGAGCGTGTGCAAACAGCTGTGTTTCTCTTCTGGTAGTGTAAGATCTCCTGATGTGTTCTCTAACCTCAAAGCTAACTCAGAAGAAAAATATAATGATGTTGTCATCTCTTAATGTGTTCTTTCTTGCATTGCTTGCTGACCCCTTCCTAGGGTATAGGTGGTCTCATGGTCAAGGACAGAGTGCTTACCATGAAGAAAATGTCGAGTTGCAAACGTGTACCTGCCCACCCCAAATCTGGAGCCTCACGTGTCTGAGCATTTGTAAGTCCATTGGATCGTCTGGATCAACCAGGAGAGGGAGACAACTCCCACACACCATGAAAATCATAATTTTAGGAGGGTGAAATGGCTTTGAAATTATCTTGATTCCTTGTCAATAATTTGCTTGAGAGCACCTGATTTTCCAGGGTGAGGAATACTATTAAAGACTCATTGTCAGAGGTACAGCAAGCTTTTTGCTAAAAAAGTTTGCAGAATATATATGCTATATTGAATGCTAGACCTTGGATAAAAAAAAACAAAAAACAAACCTATTATTTTCTGCCAGTAGTTTACATGTAATTCTTCATATTAGGGATGTCTTTTTATTTTGTTTTGGTTTTAGTCTTGTTTCTGGTTTTATTTCATTCAGAACAAGTGAGACAGTATAATATTTCCTCAAAAACTGTGTACAGAATTGGCTCAGCAATCATTTTTATTTAATATTAACTTGGTGAACCAAAATAAAGGAAAAAATGCTCAGACAGAATTGAATTTCAGGTTTCTATCAAACATATAACTGTGGTAGTGTGAAATAGAGAGTAAAAAAATATTTTAAAAAATTGTAAAAGGTCAACACTGCTCATAATGCCAGTAGGTATCTGTTTCTCATTGATTTTCAGAGACAGCTTCCAGTCATCTGACTCCTCACATCTTATGAATTGTAATGCAGTATATAAAAATAAATCAGTCGGAGAACTCAGGATTCCAGCATGCAGCATTATGATGTCAAGGGTAAATGAACCCATTGAAAAAGCAACAAATGCACTTCAGTGATTGCATTTTTTTTAGGTTTTTATCAACTAGCGTGTAGATTTTGTCTGCCTAAACACAATGTAGTCAGCATTTATCTCCTATAAAATCAGTCAAAACAGAAACTCCTATGTAATCAGTTTGACTCAGAGATGGGTTTGGTGGTGGTGGTGAAGGGAATTGCTTTTCTCTAGTAATTCTCAGGCAACCAATGCACACATCAGGGGTTACCTAGCAACTGTATGCTGCTATTAGTTAAAGCACAGTGATTAGTTAATAGCCCATGACTTCACAGGTTACTTTTTTTACAATTATATACAAGTATTTAGCATTTGATTTCTTCTGAAAATCCCTTCTCATGCAGAAATTAATATCAGGTCAGATCATGACAGGTGCTTATCTCTCCAGTATATAGCTAGCAGTACGTGCTTCCTTTCCTCCACCTTCCCCATCATATCTTATGTCTTCCAGGCCATTGCTACAACTTAAGCACATTATCACAAGAAAATTATGGAGTGTCAAAAAGAGATCAGTGCAATTTTCTGGAACTTGGTTTATATTTTAAATTTTACCTTGGAGTTGCGTGGAGTTGACTGTTCACATCTCCCATGTCGTACTAGGACCAGGCAAGAGGAAAGACCTTTCAGATGCAGCAATGTCATAGAAGCAGATTCATGACACACTATTTCAGCTTTTACAACATAGTATAAATGGGACGTGACTGACCCATGTTTAGCTTAAATACTCAGCAGCACTTGAGGTTTTTCATGCAATTCTCCACATAGTATTTTACCTCGGGCTATTTTTATACCTTTTTTTTTATGTTATAACTTTGTACTAAAAACATGAACTATTCTCTTCTTTCCAACAAAAAGTCTTCTTGTTGGCAAAGATCTGTTAGCTTTGCACAAAATGTTTTCATCTCATCCCTAACAAATCCTCCCTCTGTTCTGTATGATGGCTTTATGAAATTTGGAAGGGTGCATTCACTAGCATAGCAGGAAAAGCAGATGTTTGTACTGCTCTTATGAACCAAACATCTATCAGATGTGCAGCATTTGTTCCTGTGTGAAGCCCATAGCATGAAACAAGGACAGGAATGAAGTGTCAGCTATGCCTCGTTGTTCCTGTGGCTCACATAATCATGACTGTAATGCCCATTGCTGGTGACCTGCAAGATTATTTGTAAGAAGTGTGGTCAAATTTCCTTGTGTTGCCGTCATATTACAAAACCTATTGCCTCCTAGAAACATGTGGAGAATCAACCATAAAATCATGAAAATGTTGGATGAAGGGACCCTGGTGTCACTTTGTCCCATCTCCTGCTCAAAGCAAGGTGGTTGCCAACACTGTTAGGCAGATTTTCTTGCTGTACTGGCAGTTCCAGCTCCAGTGTCAGAAAATAAGGACTAATTTTTGAAAGAAAAAGGAAAAAGGTAGAATGACAACCTCACCTGTAAGAAAATTTCAGATTTTATATGGTCCCAGTGCTAACTTTCTTGTGCAATCTAGCCTTATGCCTTTTCCAGGGACTTTTCCTATGCTCTTAGTCTGTTGGTGACTGCTGGTGATCCTGGTGTGTCCCTAGGACAACTCTCCTGATCCTGGCATTGCTGCTGTCTGGCACATGGTAAATAGTAACGAGTTATCTTTGGTTTTTTCACCTGCTGAAAGTCCATGCTCAAAGCCATACATCAAAGGATCTGCATGTAATAAATGTATCTACCACATGATTCTTTGGGGTGACAATCAGCAATGATCACACAGAGCATCCTTACTACCCTTAGCAGGTCAGGGGGGTGATGACCTCGTACCCCTGTGCAGGGTGAGGGATGCCATCATTTTCATGGCTTTCTCTACACCTTATGTACTGGACTGGTGTGAGCTAGGTTGACAAATAATTAAATTTACCTCCAGCTATTTTCCCCCCTGTGAATCACTAGGGCCTTTGAATGAGTGCAGTACAGTCTTGTTTGGCCCTAGAATTGACTGGAATTGTTTTGGACATAATCCCCACCAGAGCTTATTCCTCTGTGCCTGCTTCCAGCTCTGAAGCAGCTCAGGACCATGTGCCTGCAATAGCTGTGATTCAAAATGCAGTGAAATCAGGGGAAGAATTGCTTTGGTTTAGGTCTCACACAAATACATTAGGATGCAAAATAAAGCACAGATTGTAGAAAGTCTACTACACCCAATTGTCCCTGCATAAACAGGAAAGACAAGGAAAACAAGGAGCTTTTCCTTAGTCCCCTACTCCCTTGGGTTCATTTTCCTGGCCTAATTCCAAGATAAAACTAACACTGGGCAAATTTCCCAAAAGGAAGAGCACAGCCTTGCTTGCCACCATGCTACTCAGCAGAGCTGATCCCTTTAGGGGGCAGTGTTGTAGCTGTCCATTGCATCACCATGCCCTCTCCAGGGATGCCCCTGGATTTTTCTAGTCTGGATTCACTGAATAGAGCCTTAGCTTGACTTTTAAATACCCAACACATAGCCTTTGCTAGTCTTAAAAGCACTAATTCTGTTTCACCTAACTTTCTTCAGATTCAGGACTTTCTGAAAGCTAGAACAAATTGTGGTTAGTATTTTATGAACCTCTGCAAGTTATTCTTAAAGGCACAGGGAAGAGAAGGCAGAGCTTTCTTCATTTTGAATTTTTTAGTGGGAGTAGCTGTGCTACTAATGGTGATGAGGACAATGTAAATTCATAAAGAGACTAATGTACAAAATACTTTATTTCTACTGTGAACTCAGGATAAAAATATATTACAAGTTCTATATAAACTTTGTGCTCCTACTGTAATTCCTGTTCCATTCACTACATATATGTACGCATCACATAAAGCCAATTCATACTGACGTGCTTAAGATAGTTAAAGGAAAATCCATTCATAGATTAGTCAAGTTTGAAGTGTTATATGGATGCAAGAGTTGAATTTTGATAATTGTAACAGAAGAATGATTACCAATGACTAGTATCTAGTCATTTTAAGCTTTGATCTCATTAGAAGGGTCAGATTTTGTTACTGTTCAAAAGGACACTTTGAAAGACAGCTGCTGTGATTTCTGAATAGAGACCATAGAGGTTGGATTAGAATGTCACAATGATTTATGTGATTTCTGAGATATTTTATTGTACAGTATTAAATATAAACTGCAGGTACAACAGATGGATTTTGCCATACAATCCATTTATGCTTCATTCTGTGATGTGTGGTTATCACTGCACGTATACAAGATTTGTCTTGCAAAAGAAGTTTTTCTAAAGGATTGCAGCTGGATTTGTGCTGTCATTTATTAAACAGCAACCCCAGACCACAGAGTGGTGCTACACCATGGCAGCCACTGTTCTTCACAAAACCAGCATTTTTCATGTCACTGACTCTTTCAGTCAGTTCCACAGCAACTTTAAATCATTCGTCTCTGTCTTTTGAGGGGGATGTGTAGCTGGAGATTGACTTAAGGACCATTTTAGCATGCTTGGGTCTCTCTTAAAGAAGTACCATGTTCATTTGTAAAGTGGTTGCTCAGTCCAGTGAAAGGAGCTGTTGCTACATCCCTGCCTCATTAGCTTTTTAACTGACTGTATTGGCTGTGAGCCCTGCTTGAAAGTACAGGGATCTGATTTGTTTCTGGTCTCATCACAAGCAGCTTTCAAGTGGCAGCATGAAGATATGGAAAGCTATTTGTTAAATTAAGCTGGCAAGAATGAGACCAAAACTGAGACTGAAGACTCCTGTCCCTCATTCCCATGTTTAGATATCCTTTTTTATTCTTTTTTAATAGATGAGTTTCAAAACCTAGCAGGCAGATTTGGAGTTACTAATGACAATTTGAATGGGGTCTCCTTGCCATCCTCAGGGGAGCGCACACAGCACTGGGTTGTGTGCTGCAGGAGCACTGCCTTGTCATTCAGGTGACAACGTCATAGGCATGGTCCTTTTGGCACTGGTCGTATTATTTTTCAATTTGATGTGAGTATATTATTTAACACTGACTGCGTTAAGGTTATTTTAGCTCCCAGAAGAGTATTTTACTGCATGTTTGATTCTCTTTTATTGCCACATTTCACAGTCAACAAAAGCTTTGAACTGAGAGCCTCTGCATCCTTTGGCATGTAACAGCAGGTTTCATGCCCTTCTTTTAGGCATCTGTTTTACCAACCTGAGCAGCTAAGTGGCTAATTTTGAGAAAAAAGGCTGTATATCCAAATCCCTCCAAAAAACCCAAACCATCCTACATACAAATGACAGATAAATAACAAGTGGTTTATCTGAAGTCTCTGTGACGCACTCTGACACAAATGCTTTTTTAGCAGGTGTGAGCAGCATCTGCCCCTGACATCTACATTTCACATTCACTAGTGAGCTCTCAGTGATCTCCCTTTTGAAAATTGTATTCTCTGTGAAAGGACTTGTCTCAAGTTAAATTATCTGTGAGATCACTAACTCTATCTCCATCCTAGTGTTAAATTTCTAACCATTTCTATCAACCCCTCAGTATCAACAATGATCTTTAATGAAAACCTTATAATATTAAAACTATATCATCTTGGCATAGGTGATGATGAGTCAGAATACAGCCCTGGACCATACTGTTAGCTTATCAAATAAAGAATTCTTACTGGAGACATCCCCAATTGTAGAGTTTTTTACTTTTGCTTTCTCTTCATTTTCAATACAAATGGGTAAACTTTGAGATTTGACCAAACTGGTATTCCTGTTAGAGGTGAGTGAGTTTGCATCCAGGTTTGGAGTTTACTTCTTTTAGGGTTCTTACAGGTCTTGCAATAAGACATTTTAAACTAGGCTTACATAAATAATCTTAATTTGCAGGTCACAGTACAAAGGCTTTTCCTCCCATGGCTTTTATCCTTCCCAATATTTTCATTCTTCTGTCATGTAACCAAATCCATCATTTGCATATGTCCAACATGAAGAAGAGAGCTAGATGCAAACACTACCAGTATTTTAACAGAGATTTATTTGACTAAAGGGAAAAATGACTTAATACCCAAAAGTTCAAAATATAAACAGGTAGTCAGGAAGCTTCTGTGAGTAAATGGTCATTATGATTAATTTGCTTTCATAATTTATGAAAGTAATTCATGAAGATGTGACAGTGTATTCTTTATAACATCTTTTAGGCATCTGTTTTCAGCTTTGCTCTACAGTAGGTATTTAAATACTACATTTTCACCATCCAAGTGCAAAATGCAGTGCAAAATTGGCACAAAGCCCAGCAAAAGACAGAGTTTCTCTGTTTTCAGCTCTGTCAGTGCAACAGAGTGGAAGCTGCTGGCTCACAACAGTTACTCTGCAGAAACTAAGAAGGAATTCTGGTCTGGAGCAGGTAGGACACAAACTCAGTACTTCTCTCTGGAAGGAATGCTGAGCAGCTGGCAAACTATGCACAAGAGCTTTATGGTGCAGGTCTGTGAGTACAAAAGATCAGAATAAAAACTTTAAGTGACCCCTGCAAAACAAGAGTTAAACGAAGCTGCCTGCAGTCTCAGCAGTGATTCGTCCTGAACTTCTAATGATGGGGCACTTCAGTGTACACTGACTCGAGCTCAGCCTCTGCTTTCACCCAACCTGCTAATGGAAAGAGCACGTTTGATTGCTGATTTGGGGAGTAGATATTTGCCCTGCTTCCTGCAGTTCAGTAGTTAATGTTTAAAAACATGCTATTTTAATAATAATAATTTTTTTAAAGAGTATCCACTGGGAATAAACATTATCCCTTAATTTCTAAAAATAATTATAATATGCATCTTAAAATTCAGAAGAGTGTGGCTCATGAATAAGAATGTAATTTCATGATTTAAATGCTGATGGTACAGCTAGAAAGCAACTGAAGTACATTATACACCAACCTAAGATTTTCATATTTTTCTGTTATATCAATTAAGCATTAGGAATGCTAAGCCACCTGCTTTCTCCTAAATAGAGCATGAGTTATTAAGACCAATGTTTTAAATCATGTTTATGCTTTAATAGAAAGGATCTGGTCTCTTAATTTAAGAAGTGATTTAGTTTACCTGCTTTACTTCGCATATTAATTATTAAGTCACTGTCTGAGTGTCATTTGAGATTAAATCATGCTGAATTGCTTTGAAAAATACAAACAATCAGGGAAGATAGGTTTAAGGCACAACTCAGATGAGAGAAATTAGCATACACAAAAGCAGATCATGACTTAGGGGGAGTAAACGTAGTCTTGTATCCGTTTTTTGAGCATTTGTGGTTAGGGAACTCAGAAATTCTTTTGTGCTGTGCTAAAAATTTTATTTGCATCTCTTCTCAAGGCTGTTACAACTGGAGTTTTGAAAGTACTTTTTAATTTTAAATTGTTTAGATTTGAAGATCAGTGTTTAGCATGTGTCACTGTGATTTGATTTTCAAAGCTATTGAATACTCAGAGATACAATTTGAATCAGGTGAGACCTGGAACGTCAAGCATCTTTTGAAAATGAGGTATTATGTTTGGAACTTTCCATATGTTTGGAAATTTCTGTAATCTGTTTTTTCATCTCATGCATTACCTAGTCATATTAATCATAACATCTATTTCCATGTTTACAATTTGAGTCAACTTAAATTCATTTGAATTTCATTTTTAAAAAGTTACATCAAGATGAAATGATAACTTTTCTGATTATAAAATATCAAATTGGAAATGTTGAGACTAATAAATTTTCTGAAAAGGGAAATTAATCAATCTGAGTATTTCTGAGTTTTGTCAATGGCTCTGATGCCTAGAAAACACTTGTGCTGAGAATTTTCTTTTTATTTCTAGAAGCAGAATTTTCTTGATGTTGCATGTTTGGCAAGATGAGTGAGTTAGATTTTGTCAGATTTATGCATGGTCAGAGAAAAGCATCTATCGCTATCAACTTTCTTGGATATCTTTGTCTCATTTTGTAGAGTGTGTATAATGAGACAGATAAGCACTGCAGAACTGCGGGAGCAATTGCTTTGTTGGGCCAGCCTTTCCTTGCACTACTTCTTCACCTCAAGGGAATGAGCGATTATTATACTTGGGAGTTAAATACTGAATTCAAACTCCTCTTGATAAAGCATAGTAACCAGATCTCCACCCATACCTTCAGCAGAAAATTCAGATCTTCCTGGCTCTTTTACTAGGCAAGATCAAGGCCGATGCATTATAACTTCCTTTAAATCTTCTTAATGTCTTTAGTCTGGAAACGGTTAAGGTGGTTCTGACCAGACTAGAGATTCCCAAAACTCTGTATATGAAGGCAATTCAAATGGGGTGCCTCTACAGTGTGAGGTGCAGTAATACTCATCCCCCCTCTGCCTAAAGGCGTGAATAGATGTGCTTACATCACGCGATGCCAGAGCACGTTTCAGATCAAGTGGTCCACAGAAGATCTCAGGATCCTTTAGCCTCCAAACTAAGTCACACCACATGGAGACTGAGAGAGAATCATCACATGACCAATGTGAGTGCAAGGGTGATGACTTGTTTCTCCAACTGTTCTCATACTCTTCTCCACGTACCCACTGGTGGTTGCTGCCACAAGCAGTGGGTTGAACTATGTGTGGTTTTAGTCTAACTCAATATGGTCACTGCTATGTTTTTAAAGACTGAGAAACCCACTTCTCAAGTTTTCTTTGACAATGAGGAAAAGAATAGTTTCCATTGCTGATTGGATCCCATTATTCTAGAAAAATATTTATATCATCTGGAAATCTAGGAAAAGACAACATTTATCTTGCCCAATGCAAAATAGAAAACTACTGGAGATTTAAGTGATATAAACTACCTCTTGTCTCCAAGTATCACCTCTGTCTGTGCCCAGCAGAGAGAGCAACGATAAATCTTATTTACTGACCCAAACTGTGATTTCAAAGGACTGCAGAAGTCCAACTCTTGCAAAATCAGACAAGGCACATGTTTTTCTTTCAGTGGTGAAGTTCAATGAAGTCGTTACTATGCCAAATCAAAATATGATCCTGTCCAGTCCTCCCAGCAGCCTGGTGTCACTGATGGGTCACAGACCTCCAGCAACAGCAAAACAGAAAATGAGTGATCTGGAATTATCCAGATTACTGTGAGACTCTCTAGCTTTCACCAAAGCCAGTCCTAAACTCAGAGAAGGAAAAAAACGCACTGCAAAAAAAAAAAAAACACTTTTCTTCCTCTTCAGAAAAAAATCTGAATTCTCTCTAGGACAAGTGGTAGCCTTGGGCTCTCGACCTCTGGTTGTGATGGTCTTATTCTGGTGCCACCTGGTTGGTACATGAGAATGAAGCTGCAGCAACCAGTGGTGGAATCAGGCTGAATATAGGGACTTTGGAGCTTATCAGATATAAGTGGTTATTTGATACCAAGTGGCTGCTGTTACCCAGCTCCACTTCAATTCTTAACATACAGCTATCTGTGAACACCATTTGCACGTGTGATATTAATTCTGCCTGTCTTAGAGCCACCATCACTGCCACGGTGTGAGTGCTCCCGGCCATTAATGAACGGATGCTGGGAACCCCTCTGAGGTGCAGCCAAGTATTATAATCACTCTTACAGCTGGGAGCTGGAGCGTAGAAATGAACTGTGAGCATCTATAAGCCCACATCAGAAGTCAGCAACAGACTTGAGAATTGGCTTCATTTCTTCTCAGTCTCATTACTTTTCTTTTTTCCATCTTCTTCTTCCTCACTTTGCTCATTTCCTTAAGTCATTCTTTTTTGTTGTTGTTTAAAAATCTCTAATTTGCTAGCCCTGCAGTTTTTAAAGCTCCTACCTGAGCTACTCACCTGTCTGCTTACTATAGCATCCAGCTACCTGGCGGTCTTAAAGGTAGTTGTTTTTCTGAGAGTCCATCTAGATAGAGAAGTAATGTGTACCCTTCAATTACAAATGGAGACTCAAGTCATGGAGAAGCTGTGTTAGCCCTGAGGATGTATTTGGTAGCCCAGATCTCCGCAGCCATAAGCCAGCTCTCTTACCACCGGTCTATCTTCTCGGCCCTTCCTTGAAGGTTGTTGAATTATGGAACTCTGCTGTCACAAAAAAAAAAAACCAACCCTTTCATGCATCCTTCCATCCGTCATGCATTGCTATTGCATCTAGCAGCAGATGCACACATTTGAACCATATGAGGGGGGAAAAAAAGGAACAAAGACAAATGTTTACCACAGGATGGCTTGAAATCTTTGTAGTTGGCAAATAAATCAAAGGAATGCTTATGTTTTGATGTACAGCAGTCTTAAATCATTTGTAATTTTCTATCACCTCCTTTTATCAACAAATTAACATCTTGAAATATATGATCATCAGTAAATTAGCAATCAGCACCAGAACACAAATTTATTTTTTTAATATGTGTACAAAACGAAGGACAATTGATAGTACATGGTGTAGCACTTTACATTTTAAAGAGAAAATAAATATATTTATATATCTTAACATATTTGTTAATTTATTCTGGCACCTGCAAATGGTGAATTTCTCTAGGCTCTGTGTCATTTTGATGTATGTGCTGTCCAAACTCTCACCCGTGCAAAGAGTCTTCTATTTTCATGAGCAAGAATGGAGCTATATGAAGGAAAAGGAAACACATCTGCATCTCTCTTAAGGAAGATGTTTTAAATGTAATTTTTAAACCCCACTAATTTCAAAGATAAATCCAATGTGTAAGGTGAGGGCATTTCCTGTAAACAAAGCAAAGTAATAGTTTCACATGGTTTTAAAGCTAACATATGAAATTGCACATCAAATCCCCATCCCCCAACAATCATTAATTCATTAAACCTTGAAACCATCACTGCATTGTTTTCTGGTAATTATATACACCTCATATGCTGGCTTTTTAAGACATTAATTGCATGATTAGTTTTATGATTTCTTCTGATTACCAATTAAGTTACCTTTTTCTCTCTTTTTTGTATTTCATACATACCATTAGACTTTATAGTGCTTCTTTTTTAATTTCTCACCTAGCAGGGGTTCTCACACATTCGAAGACTGCATTATCCACTCAATAAACAGAGAGAGAGTTTAATTTTCTGTGTAAAGTATTGCTATGGACTTGGAAGGATGATGTTTCAGATATTATGCTATCAGGAGTGACATTTAATTTTACAGGGAAAAAAAATCTTGTTTTTCCCTGTCATAACAATGTTCACAGAGCATGATTTTAAAGATGTGCAGAGACCAAATCAAGTGATTCTGTCTGTTGGCTTAGCTGAAGTTGTCACATCTTCCTTTTTTGCCCAACATGTATTGCCAGCTGATCTTCAATTCTATTAGTGTAATTTCTTGTATAGACTTCTCTGGATTTGTGCATATACATATATATATATATATAAAAGTAGCATCCCACATACCGTAAATCAGACACACATGTACAATGGTCTCAAAGACTTGGGGAAAAAAAATTGATCGGTACGACTACAAGTTTGAATAGAACTGAATTTCCAAATCCCCAGTATAACTGCATCCCAATTATCTTCTAGCCTCTGTGTCCTTCAGATACTGAGAAATCTCAATGTTTTTAGCACCCATTTGACTTTCAGCAAATGAGACTCCTATCGACTGCAATGGCAATATGCTAATGCCTACACACATTGGGAGAGGCTTGTGTAGGTTTTTTTAGAGACTTATAGATGATAATATTGTACGAACCACAGACATACAGAACTAGATGCAAAAAATGTTCTTTACTGTCCCCAAAAGTGGACAGTGCCTATGTATCTCAGTGCATGTTTCTTTTTGTGAACTTGTTTGTATGTTTGGTATATCAAATATTTGTGTGGGTTTCATATACATATTCTGCATCACCCTTATAGTGTAAAAGCAATTACATTTAATAATCAACACCAGACAAAATGCCTAAGTGGAAATTAATTGAGAAAGGCCTTTATATAAAGGAAATATGGAAGTGACTCTTAGAGCTTCTTGAAAAGAGTAGTAAGTCTATAGTATATTGTGTGTATAGTTTTAAGGCAATCTGGTATCGATTTAGATGTGTACACACTTCCAATTTCCTAACAGCTATGTCAGGTCAGAGAACAGAAAGACTCTGCGAGTTGCAGGGTAACTCTAATTGGGCCACCATAAAAAATAAACTCCCAAGTTTTCTGTTGATCCTTAAAATGCTTGCTTGCCAAAGGTGTACTATGGTTCTCTAGTAGGAAAAAAATGTCCACAGTGAACCATATGCTGTTCTACAAGCACCCTGCGGACAGCAAGTCAGCATGGAGAAATGTGCAAAATTGAAGGTGTTCCTGTAATAACAAGTAAGGGCACCTCCAGCTCTATGAAAGCTGCAATTTTTTTTATAAATTATAGGAAAAAAATATCAGGTTCTCTGATTAACCTTTATTTTTCTGTTGTAGTTTTCCTTTTTAAGAGGTCTTTTGAATCTGTTTCATTTGGTCCTGCTTTGTGCTGAATAATACATGAGGCAGCGGCAAAGTCTATCAGGCCAGAAAACAGAAGACTCCAGGAGACAAGATCAGGAATGGATTTGGAGTGCCCAGAGCTTGCCGTCGCCTTTAGTTACAATTGATAGTAACTTAAATACCTCGCTAACCAGGTGCATTTATCTTTGATCTCTTTAGAAGTGGTTTTTAGGCATAATCTGCCTATGTTACTCCTCTTTCACATTGATTAACCAATATGAATTGTTTAATATATTTTTCCAGATCCCCAAAAGATGGATGTGATTTTATTCCACTTTTGTCTGCTTTTTAGATTGTGTCAAACTCAATACTGTAATCAAACCAGAAATATTTCCTTCTAATAGCTGCATATTTTTTTTGTAACTGCACTCTTCTGCTTTCAGCCATTCATAAAAAGTTGTACATACAGGAGGTAATGAGGTAAGTCCAAATGTTGTATCTAACTTGAGAAAAAGAGGAAAAGAAGTAGCGTAGATTTTCCTTTTCTTTCTCTTTGGCAAAAATGATTTGACTGCTGTTTTTGAAGAAAGAAAAATTGTGAGAAATTTGGAGGAAAGGCAGAGGGAAGAAAAACCTATAATTATGGCAAGCTTTTCTTGGCATCAAGGCAGACAGGATTCTCGTGTAGGTAGATTCAACATTTTTTCTCAAAAGTTATTTAGAACTTTTTATTTTTTTAATTCTGTTTCTTCTTTCCAAAAACGTTCAAATCATCATTCTTCTTATCGAAGGCTGAGGCCATGACAAATACGTGATTTCACTGTATGGAGACAGTGCCTACAGGCTATCCCTCCTTCTCTTCTGGCACTCTGAGAAAAACTTATGCCTTCATTCCTGTTAAGCTGTTTAGAAGTCAATAGATCTACTTTATTTATAGCATCTCAGGGACTGAATCAAATTTTATAGGCTCAGATGCTGATGCCTCTTACAACTTTACAGCACAGTAGGCAGATACGTTCCTAGGCATCAAGGTTCATCTCCAAATTAAAAAGAAGAACAAACACCAAAACACAATTAATAAATTAATACAATTAATAAAATAAATCAATGGCCAGTTTGGTTAGTGTAGAAAAAAAAATATATTATACATACTTTCCTGTGTTTGGTGTTGTCCTCGGTCATTTTAAAATCAGTGCAACAATGTATTTCAGAAAGAATAATTACAGAAAAGGAAATTATTCCACCTGGTGCCAGCTGGGTGATGATGCCGTCAAGGACTGCCCGAAGGCCTGTAACCTGTGGAGCATCTCTGTCTGCATCCACATTTTCCGTTCTTATCAAGTGAGAAAGAAAGTTGTTTGCAGCTCAGATTTGCAGCACAGAGATGCTGCCCTGTGGCGTGGCTGGGCTGCTGCGGCAACACCAGAGTGCTGCTGCTCAGAGCTGTTACAACACCGCCAGCCCTCGCTTTCTCCTTCGCTCACTCCATTGCCTGCTTTACACGTGCCTATGAGCCTCCTGAGCAAATTCCTTGGTCTTTACCACTGACCTGATGTGTGCCCTTGGGTTGGTTGCCTAGTACTTCCTTTTCAGTAAACCAACTGTATATGTGGACAGTATCAAGAGGATGACATAGGCTAAGCAATAATAATAGTTCTGTGCTGTAAGTGTTTAGTGCTGAGAAAATGAGTTACTGCCCTCAGAGAATCCTAAGAGTTTTAGAAGTTTCATTGGTATAACACAGAAGGTGCTTTCAGAGCAATACAGCACATCCTTGAAACTAAGAAGTACAGACAAACAGCATGGAAATATAGTCAGCAAATGCCCTGATAGCCTCCAGCCTGATTTTAATAGAAGTACGAATAAACGAACCAGTAGCAATTCCATAAATTTCTTCTTCTTGCAGACTGATGTAACCCAAAACTTTAACAAAAGTTGAATAAAATTCAAATAGTCATTTGAACAATCTTTTTTAACCCCTTGCATTGCCTGCCTCTGTAGGTTTAGTTTTCACTGAATATATGAACTGCTGAAAGTGTTATGAGAGGCTTTTCTCTTCCTAAGATCATTTGCAGTTGCGCATTGTGTAGTCCCAGGAGGTTGGATAAGCAAATCTGTGAGTCCTTTTCAAACCCAACTGCACCTCCAAAATTGCAGTTTGCCTATGACTAATGTTCATTCAAATCCATGCTTAAATTGGGAACAAATCTATCTCTGGTTTACAGTGATGTAGCCACCCATAGCAGCCCTAATGGATTAGGACTGCTGCATCAGAGAAGTCCATTAGTGTAGGGTAACGTACCGCTACGGTATAAGCCATTTCAAAATATACAGCTGCTGCTGATCAACCTAAAAAAATCCTCTTACTTCTGAAAACACAACATAAAAAATGTACAACAGCTACAGGCCACATATGTCAAGTACATATTTTTTTTTTAAATTGGCATTTAACCCGTAAGTGTCATCATTCACTATTAAATTTCTGTTATTCTGCTATTCTTGCTGCCAGCCCAATTAAAGTGGGTGCTGAAGGCCTCAGTGGACATCTCGTTCACTTCTCTCACTTGAAGCATCCAAGGAAGCTGAGCTGCTCTAGTCGGGAATCTCACTTGAGATTCTTTGTCTCCTACCTCCATGTTCAATAAAGTAATCTTTAAAACTTTTTTCTGAACATAGGATTCCTATTTATAGGGAAAGTTGTTTCTTTTTTATATTTTGCAGAAGCAACCTTTCATATAAAAATTTGTTTGATATGGAAATATTGTATACTTGCTGCTTTTAAGCCCACCTACATGTACACCAAGTTTCTGAATTACCAGTAAAATTCTATAGGCTTTTGTGCACAAACTCAGCTTTTTAGTGTGCACCTGCTTAAGCAATTTCTTTGAAAACTGCATACTTGGATTTGGGGTTTTTGCCTATAAATAGACTTGCTTTGTAGAATTGCAGTTTATTACAGGCTCTTTTAAACGCATTTCTAAGGGGAAATATGGAGTTGTCCTTATTAAAAATGAATTATATACATCATAATTAAAGTTGTTTGCAATAAGACAACATTCTTCTGCATCAGCACAATCAGTACAAAACATAAAAAAGATATCCCATACACATTTCAAATTACAATTACAGCATTGGAGGAGGGGCTTTTTTTAAGTCAGAGGTTTTTTTCCTGGGAACAAGACTGATTTTCTTATGTTTCCTACAGACCTCTGGCTCCAGCACATATCTCTGAATCAGCTTTGGAGCAGAAGGCTGCAGGAGGAAGAAGTCCTGCCTCACACATTGGCAGATACCATCAGGCCGCCTAAAATTACAAAAGAAAAAAAAATGTTAAATAATAGTTATGTCACTATCTTTGTATCACTTTTG
Organism: Apaloderma vittatum; assembly: GCF_000703405.1. NCBI lineage: Eukaryota > Metazoa > Chordata > Aves > Trogoniformes > Trogonidae > Apaloderma > Apaloderma vittatum. The sequence goes on from NW_009694727.1 coordinate 22,058, forward strand.
AGAAACAAACTACTTTTTCCTATTGGTATTAGCTTTTTTAGGTGTTTTTAAGTGTTGCAGATAAAACTGCCTCCTGGGGCTACTAAAATAACTGTTCGTGAATATAGTTAATTTTTTACTGCAGTCAATCAGGAATACATGTTCCAGGAGACTGATGGGTTCATGCTACTTTTTTTAATTCCTCACAAAAGATTATTTAAAGTTATAGGTTGTTGCTTGCATAACATCTGAAGAGGTTAAGTAAGGTTATAATATGGTTGAATCTTCATAATCAAGTAATTCTCTAGTAATCTAGTAGCAATGGTCCAAAATTTGGGGCTAATTTTCATGATACAAATGGTAGTCAATACCTGAAAGACTACTTAGCAGCACTGATGTTTAAAGTTCATCTCCATCTTTGAACAGCTGTTTGAGGTGTACATGGGCATCTCAGAATAAGGCTTTTATGTAATGTTATCTCATTGGGACCTTAGTAGTTTATTTTCTTTTAATGTTTTTCTCATTTCTAGACTGTCATTAAAATATTTCAGCTTCCCAGCAGTACTGGATAAGTAAGCCTATGATCTAGTGTTGATAGACACATCAAAGTTAATCACAGCCTTAATTTAAAAGAGATAACCCAGAAAGCGTAACCAATAAATAGAAAGCAAGGTTTGCCCTCATTTTGAACCAAAAATCATAAATCCATGTATATGTCATATACATACTAAAGACCAGGATGACATCAGGACCCCAAAATACTCATTTTATTTCGGGACTGGCATAAATATAGGTTGATGCTTACATGTACTCTAGTTGTCCTTTAAGCTAGCTGTCTCTGCCAGTCTGAGAGATTAAAATTATAACAAATGCATTTCCTAAATGAATTCACTTGAATATGAAACAGTACAGCACATGAGCTCAAAACTGTAGCCTGTGCACTTTTATTGAGTATTTGTTTGGGGTTTTTTTCTAAGTTGTTTTTTAAGTTTTTCTGCTTCTGGAAGCAGAACAGAGGATACATTTGTATGCGGTGTGTTTTCTCTTTGGAAGATAAAAGGCACTTTTGATGGAGGTACAGACTGTCTTCCTTCATAGTAACATCTGAGATACTGGGAAAAGATGTCCCATACAAGCATTCTGAAACTTCTTTCTTAGGTATTTTGTTCATAGCTTATACCTAGAGGCAGGCTGGACAGCATTACCAAGGATTAAAGTTTCTTGGCACTTCCTGTTAGGAATTTCAGCTGCAAACCGAACTGTGAGGTTTGCACATGCCCTGAAGAAACTTGCAGTATTTTAGCATCTGCATTCACAGGGGAATCCATGCCCATGGATGGACATATAGGGATGTATAGGATGGACAAAAAGCTTGTTGAGAGCTTGTGGATCATGACCCAGAGAGTTTCTTACAAACTGCGTGATCAGAGTGAGAAGCAGAAAAGATCTTTTCTAACCAAATTAAGAAAGTGTCTGTAACACAGACCTGGTTAGCAGACGGTACTTTAACCTCTCTGACATTTGCTGCATCAGGAAGTCACAGGACACAGCAGTCAAGAAGATTTTGGGAGAGTGTCAGAGATGATTTCTTGGTACAGGTACTGTCTCCAGGGCCAAGCAGGAGTGATACACACCTGGGTCTGCAGAAGTGGCTGAGGAAGCCACAGCCAAGACAATTCATAGAGTCACAGGATCATAGAATGTGTTAGGCTGGAAGGCAGTTTAGAGATTTTCTAATCCAACCTCCCTGCCATGGGCAGGGACGCCTCTCAACTAGATCAGGCTACTCAATGCCTCATCCAACATGGCCTTCTCCAGGGAGGGGCCATCCACAACCTCTCTGGGCAATTTATTCCAGAGTCTTGCCACCCTTATACTGAAGAATTTCTTCCTGAGATCCAAACTAAACCTATTCTCCTTCAATTTAAATCCATTTAGCCTGGTCCTATCACTGGACATTCTTGCAAAAAGTCCCTGTCCAGCCTTCCTGTAGGTTCCCTTCAGGTACTGGAAGGCAATTCTAATGTCCCCTCAGAGTCTTCTCTTTTCCAGGCTGAACAATCTCAGCTCCCTCAGTCTGTCCTCATAGCATAGCTGCTTCTAGATCATCTTTGTGGCCCCCCTCTGGACTCATTCGAACAGATCTATGTCCCCCTTATGGAGGGGACACTAGAACTGGATGCAGTATTCAAGTTGAGGCCTCACAAGAACAGAGTAAAGCCTTTACCAGGGTCATTTTCATTTGATCTGGTTATAACCCCTTCCCCCTTCATATCTAGTTTAAAGATTGCTCAGTGAGCCCCGCCACCTCATGACCCATGATTCTTTTATCTCTTACAGTCATCTGAACTCCATCTGGTCTCAGTAGGCCAAGTGCTGTGTAGATCTCCCCATGGCTGAAAAAGCCAAAACTGGACTGATGGCATTGCCCTTTAAGCCAAGTATTAGTCTGATGGAGAGAAAATTCTGTACTGGGACTGGACATGCAAAGAACAAGAGGCTGGGAAAAAGATGTGTTCAGATTTGGAAGACAGTAGTCACAAAGGTTTTGTGTAGAATAGCTTCCTTCACAGCATGAGCTGAAGTCACTTTCTTGTTCGAGTCCTCCAGAACAGCACAGGGCTGTGGAACCAATGGTAACACACTCTCTTTCACTACTTTATTCCAAATGGTAGAGGTCTGGATGGTGGATATTAAGTTATGTGATGAATTATATTGATGTCAATATGAAGACACACACTCAAATTACAGAGTGGAGTGTTTGGGTTTTTTTAAATCAAAATCCTGTGGATGTAGTTTTTTATTCCGAAAAAAAAAAGGAATTTATTTGCAAAAAACCCATAGAATTAAGCCCTCAAAATTTAACACCTGACATATTGTTTGTGCATTCTTAATTTGTCCCATTTTTCCATGTATATTAGGGTAGAGTGTTTAATTACAGAATTTTGCTTCATTTGTATGCAGAATAGGTCAGGTCTGGCAATGAGCTAGGACTTTGCAGTAAAGCAAACAATTAAGAGGCCCCTACCTCATTTGTTACGTAAGTCAGAAAGTATAGAGTGCATGAGACAGGATAGTCTTCTGGTTAAACCAGCAACAATTCTTTTTTGTGTGTGTTTGTTTATATGTAGTTAAGTAATTTTCCTACACCAGTTTTGTCAGAGATTGCCATTTCTTTCTCAATTTCTAGATGTTCAAGATGTTCTGTGTGGGGCTTGACCCCATAGTTTTGGTGAGCACTTATGCAACAAATGTATGAACTGCAGAGTTCATGTGAATAAAGGAAATGCTACAAAATACAGAGGCAGCTCAAATGGATACCCCAAATTAATTAGAGCTTTTTGACATAGATGTCTCTGTGCCACAAATCCACTTCTTACAGAAGGAACAATACCCACTCATGTCCTAGGCAGGACATGAAATTCATTAAAATTTTGAAGTGTTTGTATTCTGGAACAATATGTACCAAAGAAGGAAATGTAGATGTTGAAAATTATTAATCTATCCTTAGAGCTGACATCTGTCATCACAGAAGGCTTTGTGTAATGTGAGGTAAATAAGGCCAGTGGTCAAATGTGAATCTAGACACAAAACCCACTGGTCTCTCTGTGCCCTGAGTGAAGATGAGTCTTCTAGAAAAAACACAAATTCAAAATACATGTATGAGGCAAGTCTGAGTTGAGTTGGGAACCTTAATCCTGGCTTTCCCTGACTTCTAGAGTGCTTGATTTTCCAGCCTCAGTTCAGTAATTAAAAAAGATCTCCCAGGAACAATGTGTTCCAGCTAAGAGCAGCGGGTAGGTCCCACAAGACAGAACTCTTCCCTTGCGGCACACAAGCTGACTTAACCTTCACCCCAGGCACAAGATACAAAGTCCCTCTTCCTCGTTACAGCACCTGCCCCATATGCTTGGCCCCTCCAGGCTGTGTGCTGAGGTGAATGTGGTCATGTCTTTTGTTCCAGGAAATACTTCAAAGAAAATACTTCGACATTGGTTGGAGCAGAGATGGCAATCTCTCCCTGGGGACTGCCACAACTACTAAGCTAGAGTGTGGTGGTCCCTACTCTCTAACCCAATGAATATTTAATTGGGCCATGCAAAGAGGAAGAGTTTCAACAGAATGAACTGAGAGGGACCTCAGTGGGAAATCCCAGACCTGGTGGCTTCAGACATGTGGCAGGAGGGATGAGTCCTGGTCCCTTAGCTGGAGGAGCTGTTTGATCAAGGTTGGGGCCCATATCATACAGCAAGCTGCTCTAGTTACTGAGCTACTAGATGAAAAGGGGCACTGTCATCTTGCCCTTGTTCTTGGAAATGACCAGACCTCCTTTGCTTACCTAAAGGAGGAGTTTAGCTATATGAACCCTAAATGCAAATAAGTGCCTCTGTGCAAGTCAGTCCCTGGATGAGGTAGGGCTGAAGCCAAGTCCAAGTATTTGACATCTACTGACTAGGCTGGGCAGATCCAGGTGGTTGCTCTGGACCCCTCAGTCTGGCCTTCTTCTTAGCCCAAAATGCCTAATTCAGAGTTGAGGAAAGCCCTCAGCAGCACAGTGCCTGAGAGGTAGTTTTGGCAGTGACACTACCAAACTCACTTGGATGACTTGAGCCCAAGGGGAAAAAAAGGTATATTTAGAAACATAGGGATGTAGTCCACATGTGGTTAGGTAGCATCTGCAGGGAAATCTGCATAAGCTCAGAGGAAAGCTTTTCATTAATGTAAAATACAGCGTTACTTTTCTGAAGTGTGTTTAAACTATGCACTTCAAAGCATGCTGTTGCTTCTGTGAGCCCTGGCTTCACAAGAAACTTTCCCATAGATACAAAGAAAGAGAAAATCTCCAAAGTAATTTATGGAAATAAGAGGAAAGGCTCTTTGCTCCTCTTGTGTGAACGCACCTGACTTGAACACAAGAAAGGAAACAGTAGACAGAAGGAGCTCAAAGCTCCCAGTTGCACTCCTTTTATAGTAATAATAAAATGTGGGATTTAGACAAAACTAAACTTTCCCCATCAATTTTGTCTGTTGTTATCTTGCTCATGACCTGCTCAGCTTGTATCCCAGAGCATCATACATGTCCATGCTTTAAAATGCTGCGGATGTTCCCTTCTCAAGATAACTGAGTGCTAACAGTAGGTGGAGGTACAATCCAATTGTTCTGTAGTGTTTCCAAACAATCTGAAGCAAGCCTGATTTGCTATTAATTTTAATTAAGCCTTGCAATAAAAACCAAGAGAACAGGGAAAAGCATGAACAAAAATAAATGTATAGGTCATGCCTTTAGTTCCCTTTATGCAGTAATCTGATAGCTTGTTTTGGCATCACAGGTGGAATACACAGAGCTAAGTTTAATCCATTGTTTGTTTTTCTCTCAAAAATCATGCCTTCTTCTTAGAAAATAATATTAAAAGGGAAATGGTTCTGAGACTAGTTCAAGCATCAGAATACAAGCTGATTTAAAAAATGTATCAGCTTCTTCACATTTTCTAGTTTGGGCATCTTATTTTTAAAAGGCATTATTTTAATTAAACTTTTACCATAGCTGGATTTGAAAGGATGTCTCTGATTTATGCTTTCTCAAAGTTTAAGCCAGTGACTGTCTTTCTTGGTGGGTCTAGATTCTGGGAAATGAAAGGCATCACCAGATTTTAGCTCATGCAGCTACACCTACTTTGCTCTCCATGCAGGAGGCACTGAGTGTTGTATGGGCACTAGCAAGAACTTGCAATGATGTTTACAAAGTGTCCTCAGACATATAAATCTGCAAAATGCCACCCCTGGGAAAGGTACCCCTGAAGACTTTATGGCTGTCCATTTTGATTATGCCTGCTGCCCAGGTTTTCAGATCTCTGCAAGTTTAATATTTTAAAATTCACTTTCAGCGTACATCCGTTTCACTCAGTCCTTCTAATCCAGCTGGGTATCGGGGAACAATAGTTTTCTTCTTTTGAAATCAGAATTGTATTCTCTTTGTGCTGTAGCACTGCCTCTTCTGGAAACCTCCAGAAATACAAGACCAGGAAATCCATCCAGCAGGAGACTGAGGGGTGGCAGAAAGATTAATGTGAATTAAGGTGCAAGGAGGTGATTTTCTAGGAATAATTCTGTTTTCTGAATGTAGTTGCTTTGTGCTTTTTGTCATACATAGCATTTATCTTGTCCTCTTTTTCATGTTTATGAAATATCTGATGGTAAAAATGGCTTGGTTTATCCCTAGATCTCCAGTGATATTACAAAGAAGCTCTAACTAGAGGTAAAGATATAAGGGAAATAAAGAGATGACATTTCTAGGCACATGGCAGACCAGGGAATATCTTATGGAGGTTCCCATAGGTCCTGGAAATTATTTGGTCCTCTCAGTAGCCTCTCCCAATTCATGGTTCCTTATTCCCAGAGCAAAATGGTCAGATATGTCACAAAAATTATACTAAGATGACAAAAATGATAGTTAATGGAAAGCTATTTTAAAAAGGCTGTGTCTTTCATATTGTTCCTTTGATGAACTCCTTTTTCAGAAGAAAATGCTAGAACCCCCAAAATTCACAGTGAACTTTAGGGAAGATGCAATTACCTCTCATGGGAAAAGTAACTCTCACGTCAGATAATTGCTACTGCTGGAAAATATGTGTCTTTCAGTGCTGCATATCATATTCATCCTACATATAGGACTTCTTTCATTAATAATTGCATTAAAATATCACCCTACTTATGTTCTAAAGTAGCACTCAAAACTTAGCAATTACTGAATTTTTAATTACATGACTTTGTTGTTTCTCACTGTCTTTATGTTCTTTGCTGTGAAAATTAGGAGAAAAAAAAATCAAGCATTGAATGAAAGAGCACATGGAGCTTGTGAGTAGGTATTTCTGTGGGTCTGCCTTTCATAAAACAAATTGAATCCTAAATGAACAAAAAATATATGTCAAGAAACACCCACATCTAGCCAACACCAGGCTTCTAGAAATTTATAGTATGGTCTGCCATAACCCAAAATCTCAGTAATGAGATATATTACTTCCAGCAACTGAGTATTGTATATTGCATTATTTGGTAGCACATTTTGATAGTAGAACCCCACATTTATGCAGCCTGCCAGAGGTGCTTATTGCCCTGGCAAAGCAGAAAGAAACCTGGTTTCAAGTGAATTCAATTGATCCTTGCAGTCTTATGTGATTACCTATTTTCTAGCATTGTATATATTACTGTTATGTAGCAAATAATGATAATTCATAGTACTTCTCTCACATCAATACAAACCCAGCTTACCATAGGCTTTGTCTCCATAGGAAAGTAGTTTTACAGTCACGTCGATATTTTATGCCCGTATGTTTGAAACAGCGTGAGCCATTTCATGATCCTTGAGTTCAGTTTTACAGAGTGTCAAGTTTGTTTCAACTTACACGCAGGCAAATTCAGCTAAACTAAAAAACACACGGAAGAGCATAAGGGTGCTAAACACACAGATTTCATCAGCTTGATTCCCTCAGTCTAGATCTATGCAACAGGCCACAGAGGTTCAACTTTATTTTCTAGGTGATGTCTTGTGAAGCAGAGGCTGTGACTCTGCCGAGTGTCTGATCCCACAGTCCCGTAAGAGCCAGCGCAGAGAGCAGTGAGCACCAAACCTGTGTTTGTCACTTTGGTGAGGATTTTTTTCCCTCCTTCGTTTATTTGGATGATAGGCATCAATAATAGTTTCAGTGTACGGTGCCACTGGGTATCTACCTGTCCCTGGCCTGGGGATGTGTTTATAAACAGAAAGATTTCTGACATGATAGACTGTATTCTAGCAGTAATTAGAGCATATGGTGACTTTGAATCTTAACTGAAACAACTCTATTGCAAAGACTTCAGGCTGCCAGTAATGGAAATTTGACATTTATGTAGGCTTTGTGTTGTTTGAAGCTACTGGCCATTATAGCTGAATTACTATGCGGCTCTGCTCAGCCATTCTGTTTCCCAGGGGTGTTTCAAGAGCATGAAGCCATTTCTTTTCCTTTTTCTGTGTTTGTTTGTTTGCAAAGGGTCTAGTGAGTTACGTAGCTCTCCCTGGGAAATAAAGAGACTTGCAAACGTAACACTCATTCCTCTCTGACATTTAAAATCTCTGTGTTGGTGGTGAAACATTTAGTTACAAGGCTATTTTTCTAATGAACTACCTTACTTAAAAATGAACTCTAAAATGCCAGTCTGCCTTAACAGCTATATTATGGTCAAATCCCCTGGTGAAGTATGTGTAACTTGCTGACTTCAGTGCGAGCAGCATACATCTGAGGGCAAAATTTGTCTCATGGATTGATTGATTGTCAGATGTTTGGTACTATGTGCCAGATCTTCAAAGGCGTTTCGCTCCCAGCAACTCCTGTAATGAGACCTCTGGCTGAATTTTCACAGTCTTTTTGTAAATCTCACATACAATGTGTAAATAACTAAGGGCTTGAGTCCTTATGTTCAATGGGAAGTAATTTATTCTCAGGAGCAGTCCAAATGTGTATCCATATCCTGTTGAGATGATTAAGTACTTATTAACATTAGTAAGAGTTACAGATTACAGCATTCTGTTGACTGTTTAAAAAAATCACGAGGCACAATTTATATTAAAGTCAATGGGCAGACATAGGAGGGCACATTCATTAGAGACGTGGACGGCGCTGGGGTCCCCAGGAGTCTGTGGTCTGTGTTTGTTGAGCTTGAGGTGTGATTTTTAAATTGCATCTGGGGTTTTGTGGGTGCCACTTCACACTTGCAAATAACTGTGCCTGTCGTTTTGAACTGACCAGGTAGCCCACTTTCAGGTTTTTCTTGTGGGCAGTAATTCTCACTTGCAGAATTAGAATGCAATTTAAGAGTAAATATGAGAGACGATACTTTTTACTAAGCAGATTCTGTTGTCAAAACTGATTTCCTCTCCAGGCTACCCCTCCATCAGCAAGATAGCTACATTGTCCTTCCTCATGTTTACAGCTCAGGGAATGTACCCCAGTGTGCCTGATGCTGGTTTCCAGCTGCCTGGTCGCAGTTTCTGCTACATCTCATGAGGAGTGACAGAACCCGTGATGGGAAAGCAACACTGTCCTCCCTCCCACCAAGTGCTGGTGATGCTCTACAAGATTGAGTCCCAAGCCTGAGCTGTCTCCTTCAGATTTAGCTTAAGAACAGTATTCAGGCTCTAAGGTGTGAGCTGCATTTTGAAAATGTTTCCACATCCACTGAACATATTTAGCAGTTGTTTAGAGCAGACCTTTTAAATTAGAGGCATCCATCTATCAGACCCACCACCCAAACTGAGTAGCAGGGTAGTTTTGACAGTTTGAGCTTGCTTGGTAGCATTTTTTTTTAGTAGAAAACCAGTACACATTGGTTAGTTTCATTTTAAGTCTAGTTAGCATCTGTTTATCAAATGAGGTGTCACTTGTATGCTGATTGATGGAGTCATGCACGTGTGTGAGCCAGACAGTCTTACACTGGAAATAGCGTGCACAAGAGAGCTTGTTCTTCACAGTACAAATTATTCACACACTCTTATGTGAATAAAAACATTCTCATTCATAATCTAAGAAAAAACATGTGATTCCTTATCTTGAACTAGTGATAATGTAATCAAAGCTGTTGAACATGAGATCTTGGAGCTCGTAAAGGTTTAGATTTATCTGAAGAATGTGTGTGTTTATGCACATGTGCATTATAACCCATGACTTCAAGCTGAATACCTTGAATTGAGAAGGTATCTAACATTTGTGTGTCTTTTTATTGGGTCATATGTATGTATATATACATGTTGTAACATACATGTTGTATACACATATTTTTATATATTTATATATATATATAATGTTGTAAGGAAATACAGAACTCTACATATCTCATGTCATACAGCCACACACCACATTATATCAGTCCCTTGTGAATATGGCTCAGTTTATACTGGACATAAAGGCTAGGGCTTTTGAAAATCAAAAGAGTATCATGTGGGTGTTAGAAGAATTAAATTAGCCCATTCTACACATACGGCCAGGGAGAAAGATGCATAGATCTGGGCAACAGCTGAGCATATTATTTCAGAGTTTAAGCATAACAAAAGAGGCCATCATGAAACCTTAGAGACCTAACTTCAATACAAAATTATTAATAGCCAAGAGGGTAAAAGCTTTAGCAAAATTTGGAATCCAATTCTAAATAGGATCTCCACTTCAAGAATGAATAATAGATGGAGTCCAACTGTTCTGTGGTTGAGCACAAATTAGTGATTCATTGATTGTAATCAAAAGCAGCTGCTTGTAATCAAAGCATAGGTTTTGATAGGTCATTATCAAATGATATGCTAATTTTCTATGTATGTAAAGAGCAGATATGGAGCTTGTCAAGAAAGGTCTTGATGATGCAAAATACAGATTTTGTGAGAAGTTTACTTTGGTGCTTTCTTTCTTATCTTTTATTTTTCCCAGACAGTATTTTCTGTCTCCATAATTAGCTTGAGTTTTGCGGCAGCTTATTGGAAATGTCACCAACATCTGGGTTGCACAATAATGCATTTATAGGAAGAAAGCGAGTCTTAGCCCTTCCTCTTGCTGTTATCAACTCACAATGAATAGTCCTTTCTATGTGCATAAATCTGTGATCCCAAATTTTACTAAGTGCTTAGGCAAGTATTTTCAGACTCACCTGTTTTAAGTTAAAAGAGCTAAATAAATGGGAATAGTTAGCTAGCAGTAGTTAGTGAAGGAGAATTACAGCTACCCAAAAACTAAAAATCCAATCACTATTTAAGTGCTTAAAGTTATTTGGGAATACCTTGCTTTTAGGTCTCATTGTCTTGAAGTTACCTGGGACAAAGCTCTGTGCAAAATCAGTTCCTCTAGTGGTATCAGAGATCCCATATTTAATCACAAAACATCTTTAAACTTCAAAATCTCCGTGACATACTTCCACCCTTTGGAAAAAGAGATTTGATTTTGCCTGTTCATTGCTAGGAAGGGATTATTAGTGTCAGGTGGGTGTATGGCTATCTTCTTGCTTGCTCTGAAGCAGCCGTGTAAGCCAGAGGGTCATTCTCTGGATTTGAGCTTAGGTTGTGGATCTGAAACACAGGAGATGGGGAGGCCAAAAAGGACAGTTTCAATCTCCTAGTCTGACTTCACAGCACAGTAGCCAATTCAATGGAAATTAGTCCAAGCTCAGTGCATTTCAAAAAGAGACTATAACTACCCCTTTTTACCATACTTTTATTTGCCATTGATCCTGTCGTTTGCAATCTGTAGTTATTGTTCACTTCCTAGCTGCTTTCAGGTGCTCAAGAGGAGTTTTCCATATCAATACAACAAGGATTCTTCCATCTTGTTATAGGCAGAAAAGTAACTTTTTTCAGTCTTGAACCTTGCTTCTGTAAACCATTCCCTATGTCATTGCTGGACAGTCTTGCTGTGATTGCTAGCTACACTGATTTGGAGACTAAAACTGCTACTCCTCTGCAACAAAGCTGTCAAGCTCATCTAGTGACTACTGAATAAATATTAAAATAATATGAATATGGTGGCAAACAGACGTCTCTCAGATGTGCTGTTGCCTCTCAGTCCAGCTCATAAAGTGTGTTTGTAGAAGCACTGCCAGCTTGGCACATTAAGTTGGGCTTCTACCTCTGTACCATTATTTTTTGTAACTAGTCTGATTTTTAGTTTGAGGATGCTTTCATTTGAGTGTTTCTGACGTAAAGACATGGCTGCAACGTGATGGCCGCTGTGAAGAGAAAATCCCAGCACCCTTGCACTGAAATGTGGCTGTGTGGTGCACATGACTGAGGCTAGATTGGCAGGATAAATGGTTGAAAGGCTTAAGAGAGAAGTTTTGTCCTTCCACTTCTAAGATTTTTCATCCAGAGTTTTGAAAGACCTGTCCCATAGTCAAAATGGGACCAGTGACTAAGGCATTGGTACCGTCATGTGAGGATCAGCATTGCCATTACCTGCAGAAATCCACTGGCTCTTTCCAGCCCTTCAGTGGCAGAATATGATCACAGCTGGTCTTCAGCATTTTCCTGGTGGGTAAGCACCCCTCTAGTTCTGAAACTAGTCACAGTAGTGTAATGCGTATTTCTAGCTTATGCTCAGCTTTTCCCCTGAAAACATCCCAGGTGTTGGAACCATTCTCACCCATCAACATGTGCTTATAAAGCAAACACAGTTCAGGTTATGCCATGGTTTCTGAATGGAAAATCACAGAAAAACAGAGGATTATTTTCTTACTCATCGCGGGGTTTGTAAGAAAGACAGAAAATGCTAACAAAATCAGTGAAGACACCATAGCCTAGGTGGTTTGTTATTTTTTTTCATTTTCCCTTTTAGAGAATGGGGAATAGTTTTTTTTTAGTGAGGCAACTTAATCTTGTGAATAGGTTAACATAATCCCCTCACTTATATCGTGTTTGAATTTGGACCACAATATTTATAAGTGTAGATGGACAGACAACAGCAGGGTCACAAAAATGAATGAAATCTCAAAGAGCATTTTTCTTTGTTTTTTGCTGAATATGCTCCCTGTGTTCATCAGAAATATGGTGTGATATAAAGGATAGTTAACTGTTTACATTGTTTCTAAGAGCTTAGAGGTATCAGTATACAATTAATATTGTATTTTTAGAGTGACTCTCATGTGGATTTTTCAGTTTTGGCAAGTATGACTGAGGACAGTCTTGATTTAACTCAGTATTTTATTTCCCAAATGAAACACGAAAATATTTTTCATTGTATTTTTTCAAAGAGGAAAAAAAGTTTAGTGTAGTTATTCGCTCTTCTCACACTCACCTCCTAACTGTTTCTCACTTTTTCTCATAGCAAGTTAGGGGTCTCATTGTATAACTGAAAATTAGATGGTCTAGTTACTTCCATCCTGTGCTTCAGAAGTTAATATGCAGAAAACAGAACCATGATTCAATCAAAACTTTAAATCACTGAAGTCAAAAATTGTATTTTGTTATTCCAGAGTCCAGGGGGTAGGCAAGGCATAGCAGAGGGATGGAGAGAGGGGATGAAGCCCTTGCTGCTGAGCTGTAAGGAACCGATATGGACACAGTGGCAATGGTGTCTCCAGCCTTTAACCTAGCAGGAGTCACATCCTAAATTTTTTCCTTCTGGACAGCTGTGGTGGCAGCCAGCCTGGATGGTCATTTTTGCCATGATCAAAGTGGGCAGAAGAACCAAAGGACTTTTGTTACCTCTAGCAGTGTCTGACTATGATGGTTTTGCCTATACGTAAGACAAAAATGGATACTCTCATAAAGAATCATAGAATGGCCTAGGCTGGAAGGGACCTTAGAGATCATTTAATCCAACCTCCCTGTCATGGGCAGGGACGCCTCTCAACTAGATCAGGCAACACATGGGGTCCGAAGAGGGATCAAACGGGGATCGAACCCACGACCTTGGTGTTATCAGCACCACGCTCTAAGCGACTGAGCTAACTGGCCCCCTAAGAACAAATAAGAAACATAAATTTGACTTAAAAATAACATTACCTTTCTGTCTTGCAAAGATTTTCTTTCAAAAAAGAGAATAAGATAAATGATACTATCTCTCTTATTTTCCGAGTGTCAGCCTCAAGCCATTATAACTGCTTGAGGGAAGGTGAAGAGCAAGCCAAACCAAGCTGTGCATTTTGGCTTCCTGTTCTGCTGACTGATGTATTGTTATTTGAAGTGTTGCATACCTCATTATGTGCAGTTAATAAAGTGGTATTGTGGGCAGATCTGCAGTGCCCTCAGATCTGTGGAACAGACTAAAAAGTGGACAATTGCTTAAAGGTCGTGAAGCAGAGAAAATGGTCTGCGAAATTCACAGTGAATAACAGCGCGTGCCTTCCATCACTGTGGTGCCCTCTTGTTTTCTGCTCTTAACCACAGCCAAAACAGACCATTCTCATTTTTAACTCCATACATATTTGACTTGACACATTTCTTACTCTATTTGTGGGATTGTATTTGAATATTCACGCGGGGACCATGAGGCTAAAAATATCATTTTCTAGGTGAAAATGTCTTTGTAATAAACAGAGGAAGTTAAAATTTGCACCCAACTTCACAGAAAGGATAAAATATGTCTCATCAAACTGGAATTTGGTAACAAATATTTCTTTGGTTGTTAAGAGAGGCTGGGGACAGAAAAAGAAATCAGATTTTAAAAAAAATTCACGCCAGACACTAGATAAAGGGATTTCATGTAAAAGTTGCAACACAAAATTCAGAGCTTTCTACATCTTAAGAAGAAATGTTTTAAGAAAGTAGAACAAGCAAATAAGACCAAGAGAATTTTAATTTGTAGGATCCCATGTCTACTGCTGTTGCCTACACACCAGTTATCAGAAGACTAGTAGTATGGTTGAGTGTGCTGGAAGATGTTGATTTTTCTTCTTGGCCCCTTCAGTTATAAACTTGCCTCTCTGTATGTAATATCCTTTTACACCTGCATGCATGAAGATGCAGAAGGAGTCAGGGACAGTCCTGCAGCAGACCTCAGAAGTGCCCAGATGCTCACAACCTCTCTGTCCCCAGGCAGCACAGTTGAAAAGTTTGAAGCCACCAGCTGGGTCCAGAAACTTAAAACAGGCGAAAGGGATACTGGAAGAAAAAAGGGGATTTGTGAAACTAATGCATAAAAAAGCTCTCAGCCATTGCTTTATTTAAAGCAATATGAGCCTTAGCTAGTGATTTTGCTCCCTGTTTGTCCTACAGGCCCCCTTTATGGAGCAAAAAATGGGTAAAGCATAGGCAATCAGTTAAATAGAACTAAATTAAAGTTGTTGACAAAAAAAATTCATAATGTGCATTGGATTATTCAGTTTCAGTGAAGCAAGTATTTCGGGCAGCATTCAGGCTTTCATTGTTTTTATGACCAGTATGTTTGCTGCCATGAACTCAATCACAGCACAATAGGAGGTGAGACTAAATGGTTTGACACATAACAAGTAATCATGATAAAAGAATTGACACTTTACGCAGTGCAGAGGCCGTTACATTTTTAAATGCAAAATTAATTTCAAGATTGATTGAAGTCTTCTCCCTTTCTTCTAGCAATGGAATTAGTGTATTATTGTGGCCTTCTGCAGCTCTTTGTCTAGGATACAGCATCTGCAGCGAGTTCAGCAGTGTTTAAAAATGCATTTAGATTTGAGCTTTAGAATAACCTTTGCGAGTACTTTTCCCCCTTGAAACTTCACAATGAATTTGATACGGGAGATGGAGGAGGGAAAGGAGGAGGAGTTGGCATTAGAGCTTCAGAGGATACTGAAGGACTCTGTTTATCCAGAGCTCAGGTAAATTGCTGGAGATTTAGCACACAGCTCATGCCATTTGTCTGAACATGACCTTGAGAGGACACCTTCTTTCTGGTTTGAGGGGGGTAATTTTGTTTCGTGCACTTGTCAGTCTTGTGGCTGTTTCTTCAAAAGCAAGCAAGCGTGCTGAAGGAAACGTGTGACAGTGCTGAGAGGTGGCCCACGAAAGTGTAAGGATTGATTATTAATTAAGCTGAGACTGCGTCCAGAGCTGCAGTGCTACAGTGCAAAATGTTTTCTGTTGGTTTGGCAGGGGGGTTACGTTTGCTGGTTTAGCACCATTCAGATCTTGCACGCAGGGTTATTCACAAACGAAACCAATCACCTGTATATCCTAGTCCACACTTTTTTCATAAGTCTTCTCGCTAAAGGCGCTGATGAATCCGCACTTGCTGGAGGGCTGTGTTGGAACAGATCTGTGTTAATCAAGATGATTTTTTGGCTCTTGGGTATTCCTGTGGTTTTAACTAAATCAGACTTGTAGGGCACTCCCAATCACTTCGCTAGCTTCACTATGCAGCCACAAATGAAAATGCTCTGCCCTAATTCCTATGTTGAATATCAACAAGTTGTGAAGTGCTCCTGTGCGAGAGAGCGAGCTGGAATTATCTGGCTGGTCAGTGCTGGCAGGAGATTAGCTGGAGGCTGCAGGAGCACAGCAATGAGGGACGTTTCCCCATCACTGTCTTTGGTATGCTAATGCTCTGGTTCATTACGTTAACTCTAGCATTGCAATTAAAAATAAGAAGGGAGTAGCAATGAATAGTGCAATTTTTAAAATATTGAGTTATAATACAACTTAAATCTGCTAAGCCTTATCGGTGAAAACTCAGGTTAGCCAAAATCCACTAACATTTACTCATGCTGAGGGAATAATTTCTTTGTATTTCAATAATTTTCCCAAAGTGAGTGTATTTCTTTGAACTTCAGTTGGGCTATAGTGGGGCTGCATGGAGAATGAAGATTTTACTACTTCAATAACCAAATGAAGTTGTTCTTTAAGGTCTGTCTGTTCAGCTTAATTTTAGCATGAGTCCTAAGAAATGAGCACTGGGAATTTGAAAATAGAGGACTGGAAAGTGATGCTCAGGGCACCTTAGGAAGCCACCAGATGCCTGATACCTCCTTCTGTCACAGAGTATGACCCCCACAGAGGAACTGGCAGGAGGAGCTGGACACCCACATTTCTCCTCCCCCTCTACTCTGCCCTGGCAAGGCCACATCTGGAATATTGTGTCCAGTTCTGGGCCCCTCAGCTCAAGAGAGACAGGGAACCACTTGAGAGAGTCCAGCGCAGAGCCACAAAGAGGATGAATGGAATGGAACATCTCCCTTATGAGGAAGAGCTGAAGGAGCTGGGTCTCTCTAGTTTGGAGAAGAGGAGGCTGAGGGGTGACCTCATTCATGTTTATAAATACGTCAAGGGGGAGTGTCAGGAGGACGGAGCCAGGCTCTTTTTGGTGACATCCATGACAGGAAAAGGGGAAATGGGTACAAGCTGGAACATAGGAGATTCCACAAAAACATTAGAAAAAGCTTTTTCACTGTGAGGGTGACAGAGCACTGGAACAGGCTGCCCAGGGAGGTTGTGGAGACATTCAAACTGGAGACATTCTCTGGAGACATTCAAACCCCACCTGGATGCGTTCCTGTGTGACCCCCCCTGGCAGGAGGCTGGGCTAGATGATCTTCTGAGGTCCCTTCCAATCCCTGACATTCTGTGATTCTGTGATTCTCCAGTGCAAATGAGAGGGCTGATAGGAACCACTGCTCCTGGTCATTCAAGCTCTGGATCTAGCACTGAAGCATCTGAGGTGCAGATGGATTTCTTTCTGCTGCTTCTATCACAGACAGGCAGTCTCATGACAGAAGAGACCCTTGGCAAGAGTTACATCTTCATCCCTTCCAACCAAAGTTCCCTCACTTTTCATATCACCCAGTTTAGCAGTGAAAATAATGCCTATCAGGACCTACATTCTTATTGCAAGGATCAATTCTGCTGGTACTTAGGATCCTTGTAGGGGTGATGCACAGTCAGATGTGGCTTCTTCAGATGATATCCTGTTTGGCAGGAGGCAGGGCAAGGATTCAGAGAGACTTACTGCAGAACAAGTGTGTGGCAGCTTGGCATGTTGGGAAGTGAGCTGAAGTCCCAGCCACTCACATGTTTTAAGCAAAATAAATAATAAAATAAAATAAAATAAAATAATTTATAAAACAGTCAGAAGTTTACTTTCCAAGCTCAGTAAAAATCTGAAATTAATACTTGGGTTTATGCACCACGTGATACTCTTTATGAGACTAGTCAAAAATTTTCCTTTTAAATTGGTTTAAAAGGTTTTTTTAGAAGATTTATAAGGAAAGATAGTCTGTTTCAAAGAATTATTTTTATTCAATTTTTGAAAAAACAAACAGCTTTGAAATGTTATGTTGCATATGTGGGCATGTCTTCATAATTGCACTACCATTTTTTTTCCTGAAATTTCAGAAGTCTATTTTAGAACCTAAAAATTACCAAAACAGCATCACTGTAAATTATTCAAAGTGTTTACAGTGATTCAAATAATTTATTAAAATTTGCTATAGGGCAAAATGCAGATTGTTGTGTTTGATCCAATGAATACAGTGCAATTTCTGAAGTCCTTTAATTTTCACAAGGCAAGAAAGACTATTTCCAGCCCAGCTCTGTGTGTGATATAGCAAAGAACCAAGTAGGAGAAAGAGTTAAAGCAATTTAGGGCTCTATCTTCTTTCTTACTAATGGCATCTTCACTGCAAATCAAGCCTGAACTCCATGCGCAACACCCTACTTCTCAATTTTCTTTAGAAATTCAGTAGTGCTGAAGTGAAATCTGTACCTTTCTAGCCACCTTAATGGGAGCAGTGTTTTGCCCTAACTAACCAGGCTAGTGAGGCACTGGCATAAGCAATAGCTTATGCTTAGTTCAGCAATAATAATTTCAATTATATGTGGATAATTCTTTTGTATTCACAAAGAGAGCTCTAAGCCTTCAAAATCAGGCAATCTGTATTTACTGGTTTGAAGCTATTTCAATTTTATCTTTTACTTTAGAATTATTTTTATACAATTATCTCTCCCCATGAAAAGTCTTTTCTGTGTTCACTGAACATTGAAGAGCAATATGTTTTCATTTGAAAAGTCTTAGCATTCCAGATTAAAATAGATCCATTAATTACTGTTTTTTCCTCAAATTAATTTCATCTAACTGCCTCTATATAGGTTTCTGCCTGTGTTGTATCGCTTGAATTTAATTGCAGGGAATAAATAAAAACAAAAGATTCAAGTCATTTAATGTATAGGAAGAAATGACAGCCTAAAAATCCAGAATAATATTTTTATTTTTCTATAAATAAACCTTAACCTCTTCAACCTGAACTTTTCCCT